>NW_019398679.1:0-715 GCF_000591075.1 Eurytemora carolleeae
CGGTCGGTATTGGTTCGGTCGGTGTCCTATTATCGTTCGTGTTTCCAGGTCCATCGTTCGTGGCGCTTAAAATCCCAAATGCAGGAGTTAGAAAGTTAAGCATGGAGAGTTGTGAAACCCCAGTTTTTGGGGGGTCTTTTTTTTTGAGATCATTCTTTCTCGTCATTCTTTCCGATCGAAAAAGGATTGGAACTAAGAAAAAGAAGGAGCTCAAAATAAGGAATAATCAGGTGTTGTTTAAGTAGGATTGTTTATAAGTACGAGTGTACTTACTTGATTCGCTGGGATTTGCAGTACTGTGTACACACTAACACTACAAAGCTGGAGCTAATTCACTAGGTGTTTCTCGCTTGAGATACTGATGTGAACTGAATGAGATACTGATGTGAACTGAGATACTGTGAAGCTTAAAACAGTCCCTTCAAACCACAAGCTTAAAACAGTCCCTTTAAACCACAAGCTTAAAACAGTCTCTTTAAACCACAAGCTTAAAACAGTCCCTTTAAACCACAAGTTTAAAACAGTCTCTTTAAACCACAAGCTTAAAACAGTTCCTTTAAAACATAAGCTTAAAACAGTCTATTTAAACCACAAGCTTAAAACAGTCCCTTTAAACCACAAGGTTAAAACAGTTCCATTAAACCACAAGCTTAAAACAGTCCCTTTAAACCACAAGCTTAAAACAGTCCCTTTAAACCACAAGCTTAAAACAGTC
>NW_019398679.1:963-5655 GCF_000591075.1 Eurytemora carolleeae
CATAAGCTTAAAACAGTCCCTTTAAACCACAAGCTTAAAACAGTCCCTTTAAACCACAAGCTTAAAACAGTCCCTTTAAACCACAAGCTTAAAACAGTTCCTTTAAACCACAAGATTAAAACAGTCTCTTTAAACCACAAGCTTAAAACAGTCCCTTTAATCCACAATTCAAAACTGTTTCTTTAAAACACAAGCTTAAAACAGTTCCTTTAAACCACAAGCTTAAAACAGACCCTTTAAACCACAAGATTAAAGCAGTCCCATTAAACCACAAGGTTGAAAAAGTCCCTTTAAACCACAAGCAATTTCGTTGTTAAAAATATCTACAACAGAAAAAACTTTGCAGGAACAACTTTGTGTTGTCTGTCAAATCCAAACAAATTTAGAAAATAAATCCTACAGTGTGCCCTATAAAACTGTGGAAGAGAAATACGACTGTCATGTTTTAAACAGTCCAAAAAACATTAAACACAACAATTGTGCAGTGTAAACAGACCCATTTTACCTAATAATTTGATTTGAAAGCTGAAATGTATTAGCTTCATCTAATATCACTTAAGACCGCATAAATGTCGTCTTCATATTCTACAGTTTAATGGTTCACGCTGTATTTTTGTTTTAATATGTTTATATTTACCTCCAGTTGACGTATTCTATGGCCTTAGTTATCGACCTGAAAAAAAATTAGTCGAAGTAAGGAACAGTATTAATTTAAAAAAACTATTTTGATAGATTCAAAAAATTCATAGATCGATTAACAATAACAGATAAAACACTAGATGTCGTCTTTTCAAGATTTAGGGGGTTTTTCGTGGCAGCAGCCCAAAGGAGTTACGCGTATGTTGCGTTGAATGACAAGACAAAGAGAGAGCATACGCGTAACTCCTTTGGGCTTCTGTCTAAAGGTAATTTTTAACAAAAAATCTTGAAAACATGACACCTAGTCTGTTATTGCTTATTAATCTATGATATAATTCTGTATATATTCCATACATTCAAAATGAATTAAAAAAGTGAAAGTTCTTTCAAAATAATAAAAGATAAACAGAGCTTTATTTCAATCAGTTTTAATTATGGAATGAATCCGGCCTAACTCATGGGAAAAGTAGGATTTAATGGAAGATTCGTTAGATAAAAGAATTTTAATTTCAATTTAATTAGAGTTATAAAATAAGAATTAAAACTTTCAGAATTCTCAAGAAATATTGAAGGGAGGGAAGGGATAAAGCTTATAAGTTAATTTTTTTTCATGCTGGGCTGAACTAATTTCTGTTTGCGTTGATTTGTGAAACCAAAAAAACTATTTAAATAATGAGATGATATTTATTGATATTTTAAGGGGAAAATTTGAAATGAACTTCTTTCAATTACTATTTATATATGGCGCCAACAAAACAGTTTACAACGATTGTTTCGGGCTTGTGTTTTCTTAAATGTTATTTCTCTGAGGAATATAATGTTGCATGGTGAAAGCAAACTTTTATAAGATTACAGTTTTAAATGTTAGAACTTTCACCATTTTTGTCCAAAAACCTTCTTTATAAAATTATATATGCATATAATATATTTTACTTGTCTAGGTACGTGTTTGTTTGTCAATAAATGACTAAACCAATCCGACCTAAATTTATTTTGGTACCTCACGTGGCCCAGTGAAGGTTTATGTATGTTCAGAATTACAAAAATTTGTGCTTGAAACTTTTGATTTTCGTAAAATTTATTTAGAAAATCCAAAAAAAAAACTTGTGTATTGTATGAACCAAGTTCAATAATGCGTAGATGAAGCAGGAACCGAGTTTAAACCAGGAAGATTATCTGAATTGTACTTAAAGAAGGAGTTGGAGAATATACTTCAGTCCCGCATACCATCTAGCGGGGTTCACATACACTTTATATTCGGCAATGTTTTTATCAATTGGAATAAAATATACAATAATAATAGTATCTTTAGTTGTGCTAGTTATGCATTTAGGTACCTTCCCACCTACCAGACTTTTGTCCAAGGGTTAACAAAAGAAAAGAAATAAGTCTGACTCCTCCAGGCGTTGAATTGAGGATGATCAATTAAGTGGCTGGATAGAAAACTAGATTTACCAGAAGACCAACTTCACAATTTTAATTTTTCATCAACTGAGCTTCCGGGGCGCTTCGTGTCCATCTTTGATTTTAACTTGTTATTGTTGCTCTATTTGGGGAACAATAACTACAAAAATGTCGTAGATTTTCAAAGCTGAAAATTGTTTCAGGGAAAATTTTTTTCATTCTGATTCCATAAGCCGTCTCTTAAGTCCCACTTAAAATACAACTAGACAAACAATCAAAGTATTATGTATTCTCATTTTGATTTATCGCAGCTGTCCAAATATAGTTTTAATCTAATGGATGCAGAGAAATCAAATTCGGGACCAAGCTTTGATCTCAGTACCTACGGATTACTTGAAAAATATGTAATCAAACAAAACGCAAAAAGGATGAATTTGTATTTCACTCTGAAATTTATTAATTTATTGAGTGTCATTTAAAGGGACAGACCGGCTATTGGTATTTCACTCAAAAATTTTAATTTTCCACAAGAGGAAATTTAAGCAATAACACAGAGATAATGCTGTACTTCAAGTTTCCTCTTCAATCCAGTTTTCTATTTCAGATTTAGAGTTTCTATTACTAACCAGAAAGTTTGATTCAGGCAAAGTTTAAAATGAAGTTTCAAGTTAAAACTAATATTCAGCTACAGGCTTGATTAGTAAATACATATATATAATATTGTAAAATTTATGGAATTAATATCCTCTTCGTTCTCTCTTTTCATTGAAAATGTTAACAACGTATTTTGTAATTTTTTATCATTTTGACGTATAACATTTTTGTTTTTAGATTAGATTATGATAAAAAGAATTTGTGATCTCTGAGCCAACTTATAAAGCTTCATCTTAAAAATAGGAAATAGTTAACCCACGAGATATCTAAAAGAAATTAGCACAACGCGCAAAAGTTATTTAAAACTTAATCTATTTCATCTGACATGATTTAAAGTTTAAAAACATACATACGGTTGCAAAGATATAGAAATGTGAGTTCCTTTTTGTTAGAATTTTTGATTTACCAATATCTGTCCAATGCTATTAGGCAGAGATGAAGAATTGAAGAAGTACACAGTAGTACATCAAGGGCAGAGTGTATCTAAATAGGACATTAAATGTACACAGTACATCAAGAGCAGAGTGTATCTAAATAGGACATTGTATGTACACAGTACACAATAGAGAGTACACAGTACATCAAGGGCTGAGTGTATCTGAATAGGACATTGTATGTATACAGTACACAGTACATCAAGGGCTGAGTGTATCTGAATAGGACATTGTATTACACAGTACACAGTACATCAAGGGCTGAGTGTATCTGAATAGGACATTGTATGTTTACAGTACACAGTACTCAGTATACAGTACACAGTACATCAAGGACAGAGTGTATCTAAATAGGACCAATTGTATGTTTACAGTACACAGTACTCAGTGTACAGTACACAGTAGATCAAGGACAGAGTGTATATAAATATGACATTGTATGTACACAGTACACAGTACACAGTACAGCAAGGGCTGAGTGTATCAAAATAGGACATTCTATGTACACAGTGCAGAGTATACAGCATACAATACACAGTACATCAAGGGCTGAGTGTATCTAAATATAGTGCATTGCATGTACATTGTACACAGTATACAGTACACAGTGCATTCAGGGCGGAGTGTATCTGAATAGTGCATTGCATGTTCACAGTACACCAAGGGCAGAGTTTATCTAAAATAGTACATTATACGAACATTATGCACAGTATTAAGTACACAGTACATCAAGGGCAAAGTGTATCTGAATAGAACATTGTATGTCACAATACATCAAGGGCAGAGTGTATCTAACTAGTACAAATTGTATGTATACAGTACATCAATGACAGAGTGTATCTAAAAAGTTTATTGTACGTACACAGTACATCAATGACAGAGTGTATCTAAAAAGTTTATTGTACGTACACAGTACATCAATGACAGAGTGTATCTAAAAAGTCCACATTGTATGTACACTGCAGTACATCAAGAGCAGAATGTATCTAAATAGTACAAAGTTCATCAATGTCAGAGTTAATCTAAATTTTACACTGAAACATGTATGTCCACATTCCGCAGTACACTGTAGAACATGAAGAGCCTAGTAAGTATCTATATAGTACACTGTACATTTGTAAAGATTACATGTACACAGTGCACAGTATAAAGAAATTGTTTGAAATAAAAACTGCAAATAACTGCATTTTCCACTTTTTTGATCAAAACATATAGTTTATAGGGTACCGTTGTAAATCGAGCAAGTAGCTCATTGTCCCTTTAAAGCAACTTCCCTATGGCTGTACCTGACACCAATAGTATCCGAAGGGCCACTGTCCAGTAACCTCCTGGAAAGTAATTGTATAATCAATTTTTTATGAATGATTTTACTTAAGATAGTCTAGTACATATTCTTATGTGCTTTATAATCTTTTATAATACTTTATTTTTGACCAAACACTTCAGAATTAATAAGACAACATAATAAAACAAACATAAAATTAGAGTTTATAGAAAATTTATTATTTTGTTAATTTATTAATTTGTTAATTTGTTAATTTGCTATTTTGTTAATTTGTTA
>NW_019398680.1:0-2054 GCF_000591075.1 Eurytemora carolleeae
TTACTGATTTAATTTAATTTTTTAATTTATTTGCATTTTCTTAAGCCAACGTAGATTGCTTTAATCTTGTTCCTATTCCCCTTCAGTTTGCCTACCACTCTATGTACTATCTAACATATAAAAAGTTGTGTGGGTTGACTTTTACAGAGAAAGTTTAGTTTCCAGACAATACTGGGTTCCAATGCTAGTCTAAATATATTCTTGTTTCAAGGGTTCCATAACTAACCCTGGTGACGGGGTGGTGGTAGCCAGAGCAGTTCTAACAACTCTTATAGCATGCTGTATAGGAGGAGGGGTAGTTCTATTCATTTATAAACTACACCCTGATGGAGTCTGGTCCCTGTCAAAGGTAATCAACTACATCCTGATGGTGTCTGGTCCCTGACAAAGGTAATCAACTACATCCTGATGGTGTCTGGCCCCTGACAAAGGTAATCAACAACTTCCTGATGGTGTCTGGTCCCCGACAAAGGTAATCAACTACATCCTGATGGTGTCTGGTCCCTGACAAAGGTAATCAATTACATCCTGATGGTGTCTAGTCCCTGACAAAGCTAATCAACTATTTCATGATGGAGTCTGGTCCCTGACAAAGGTAATCAACTACATCCTGATGGTGTCTAGTCCCTGACAAAGCTAATCAACTATTTCCTGATGGTGTCTGGTCCCTGCCAAAGGTAATCAACTACATCCTGATGGTGTCTAGTCCCTGACAAAGCTAATCAACTATTTCCTGATGGAGTCTGGTCCCTGACAAAGGTAATAAATAACTTCCTGATGGTGTCTGGTCCCTGACAAAGGTAATCAACTACATCCTGACGGTGTCTGGTCCGTGACAAAGGTAATCAATTACATCCTGACGGTGTCTGGTCACTAACAAAGGTAACCAAATACTTCCTGACGGTATCTAGTCCCTGACAAAGGTAAACAGCTGCTTCTTGATGGTGTCTGGTCTATGACAAAGGTAATCAACTACTTTCTAACGGTCTCTGGTCCCTCTTTTAATCAAATTTTAAGATTGGTTGGTATCGTCTGTTTTAATTGATCTTTAATTTGTATTTCCCATATTAATTGATTTTCAAGATGATCAATGGAAGTTTGTTTCGTGTGATCCATATTAATTTAATTTTAAAATAATCGAAGGAATTTTGGTTTGTATTCTCCATATTAATGGATTTTCAAGATGATCAATTGAAGTTTGGTTCGTCTTCTCCATATTAATTGATTTTTAAAATAATCAATGGAAGTTTGGTTGGTATGCTCCATATTAATTGATTATTAAGATGATCAATGGAAGTTTGGTTGGTATGCTCCATATTAATTGATTATTAAGATGATCAATGGAAGTTTGGTTGGTATGCTCCATATTAATTGATTATTAAGATGATCAATGGAAGTTTGGTTGGAATGGTTTCTATCTGTGCTGGCGCTGATAGATATTATCCCTGGGCTGCGTGTGTTATTTCAGGTATTTTAAAATTTAGCATTTTTAGTTTTGAACTAAAACTTCCTGAACCCCCACTCCCAAAAGAAATTTACAAGTGTTTTTTAATATCTTTTTTATATTGTTTAGAGAGAATTTTTCAACTTTTAAGCATCAAAACCTTTTTGATAAAAACTGTGGCTCGGACGCATTTATTATGTGGTTGCCTTCCCTCTTTTAAATTATTTGATCTATTCAAAATTACCAGTAGTTTTGTTTTTAGGAATAGCTGGATGCTGTTATGTGATTGTATCTAAACTAATGGTTCGATTTAAGGTAGGCATTAGTTTCTATGGTACTTAGCGCCCCTCTTTTTAGAATAATCTGTCTTCATTTTATTTTCATCTTTAATCTAAGAGGATGCTCGACCGTAACGAGCCCCGTAAAATATTTTCCGAGCCGCAGAATGACCTCAAAGCCTTGCCAAGCACCCTCCACATCTTTGAAGAAAAAGTTGATGAGTTCCAGCTTGAAACGCCATGAAAAAGAAGAAAATGAGGTCAAATTGCATGTAAGGACAAAGGGGGTCATTTTGCGGGTTGGAAGTTATTTTTAAGATCAATGACAGCCG
>NW_019398680.1:2356-5451 GCF_000591075.1 Eurytemora carolleeae
TTAAAAGATAATTCCCCCTTTTTGAAATAAATTTTTTCCCCCAGAAGAAATTAACTTTAAAGGGGTTTTTTCTCACTGAAGTTGGGAAAATACATGATTTTCGGGGTAACAAGTATTTAAAAGAATGAATGACATGAGAAAATGTAGCGTACCCTGTGTTCCACAGGACATAGGACTGTAATACGTGGTTTGACCATCAAATGATAATGTCCAAATGTCGTAAATTAAAAATCGTTGATAAGTAAATTTGTTTCAAAACACTTTGTATATGATCCAAAGGAAATAGCCCCGCCCCATCTATAGGCCATGTAACTACTATAAGCAGTAAATTTTTGACATTTCAATTTTTTGTGAACAAATTTTTAGAAAATATCTTAATAGTAATTGGCTATGCCTATTTTTACCCTGCAGTGAAAAAAAAACACTGATTTATTCTTGCAAAAAAAAACTGCCCAGTTAGGGAGGGGGTGCAGAGGCGCCATGATCCCCGCAAAAATGATCTCCGAACCTCAGGATTTGCAGAATTACCTCCAGGCCCCGCAAAACTAATGCATTTTACTTGATTTTTTGAGAATCCTTTTAGTTCAAGTATACAACGAACTATTTTTAATTGGTTTTGTAACTCTTTTTTATTAGTACAATGTGTTCTTGCTGTGTGAAAATAGCTGACACCCGCCATTTTTTTAAATTTCCAACTAACATTTGAATTTGGCGGAGTTATATTATATTTATTGTTTGGTTTTCTTAAAACTGATGTCATCGGGTTGGTCTGTTTTGGAAAGTTAATAACTCTGATACTCAGGAATTTACCTTGGATAATTTTGGTTTCCATATTGAAGATGATCTCTTTTGGATACCCAGTACAAATTGTGTTGATGGCATTCATCATTTCTTTGAAGCTTCCAGTTAGATGTATAGAGACATCATCTCTAAACCTGAGATATTTTGAAATATTAGTGAGGTTTTTATTATTTCGTAGTTTTTTAAAAATTTTAAGTTCAGAAATTCTTAGAATTAATTCACTTCCCCTGGCTGCGGAACAATCACCCATGGAGAACCCATTGAGAGTTTTATATATTCCTGTTGGCTGTTTAAAATAGGAATGATTCATGATACATTCTATTAACATTGCTATATATTTGACTGAGCTTTCATGAAGTTTAGCAAATTTTGCTGCAGTTGTTACACTTTCAATTAGTAACTCTTTTTTACAATTAGAATATAGATCAGTAAAATCCCCTTCTATTTCTATGGAGGATCCCCATTTTCCAACTTTAGATTGTTTAATTCTATTGATGGCTTCTTGTATTCCATTTACAGAAGGTGACCATGTTGAAAACTTATTGTGAAATTCTTGTTCAACATAAAATAGTAAATGGCTAAAAATTTTATCTAATATTTTTTGAATCACTTTTATTGGGTCATTCATAGAACTTTTTATCCCTCTTGACGTTAGTTTTTCAACATTTGAATGGTTTATTTGTTTTAATTTTAGGATTTTTGGTTGGAGTCTTAGTACTCCAATCTCGGGTTTTTTAATTTTAATGTTGAAGTCCGACTTTTTAATTATAGCACTGAGCTCATTTGGTAAATGATTAAAAGCGTTTTTTATGAAATTTATAATACTTTCTATGTACCATTTTTCATCTATTGTTGTTTTTCCAAAGTGCTGTTGAATATTAATTTTTTCGTACTGTTTCAGTAAATCAGATAGATACATACAAACATACCCGACATTTTTATCTCCTTCAAGTATAATTAAGTTTGAATTGGTTTCGAATGCTTTCCTATAAAATGTTTCATTTGGGAGATTGTTTAATTTGGATTTATTTAAGTAAAGTTGATTTTTAAAAAATTTCAATTCTTTTTTATAAGCAGTTTCAGCTATTGTTAAAAATTCATACAGTGGTTTTGAATTAACATGATTAGTTTTATTCTGAAACCATTGAGCTACGTTACCAGAATTTATTTTTGTGTGAAGACTGAATTCTCGTAATAGAAAGTTTTCGAGAGTCTTTCCTATTTCCATATTAAAGTTTGCAATCTCAGATTTTATGTTATACTTTGTTTTAGGTGTGTATTTTTTTCCCAATTTCAAGCTATCTATGATGCTTTCTCCAAGGTTTTCATTTGAAATATTAAAAAAATTCTTTTCTGACAAAGATTTTTTAATTTCGCTTAGTTCATTTTCTGCGTATTTTTTCATTGACGCATAGAGGCATTTAATTAAGTGATCTTCAAATGTATGAATAATTTGTTGTTCACAATTTAATAATAAAGTCTTGGTGTGAATTGATTTAATAGCCAAACAATTACGTATTCTTGATCCATAATCCATACAATTTTAGTGTATTTTAGTTTAATATTTTTGCATGTGAAGTTCTGTGATAAGCTTTTATTAGATTGGATTGCAAATAAAAAATAAGAAGTGAAAATTATCTGCCACAATCATTATTTTTAACACACTAATGCTGTTTAATTATTAATTATAACCTCGCAAACACCCTTACTTGACCTTAAATTATTTTTTCTCATATTTTTTAGATCAAAATTTCTACAACTCTAGATTTTAGTTTCTTATCAAATAAAGTGTAATATAAATATATGGTATATAGAAAATATAGCACAGATTGAACAATCTTGAGACGAAATGACTTTTTCCGTTTCTGCTTTTAATTGTTTTAATCTTTTATCTTCAGCTTTGTTTTGCCTTTTGATAATAGAAATTTAAGTTTAAATATCTATTGAAGATATACAATGTATATATCTACATTGTACTGCATGGGAATATATTGAAGGCTTCGCTAATAATTTAAAATCCAAAATAAAAATGTTATTGATGTTTTTGCACTGCAACAGTTTTTCAAAGAAAAATTACAGTTTGATATACCACTCATTCTGTGCGGTATGATAATAGCTGCTTCATTAATGTTGTTTCCTTTAACGAACATGTTTTGCGATATATCAACAGTATCTATATTTATATCACGTTCCATGAAGCTAACTGTAATTTTCCCGTTAAATGTGATAGTGTTATTTAGCAGTGAACTTTACAAAAAGGATGCTTTGCCTTACTATGAATAACGCCCCCCCCC
>NW_019398681.1:0-1625 GCF_000591075.1 Eurytemora carolleeae
AATAGATATAAAAAACTAAATTTTTCAATTTTCAATTTTCATTTTACTTTAAAATGTTTGCTTTATTTACCTCGTGAAAACTTAAACAAATTAATAGAAAAAATACAAAATACATTTCTCCATATTACCTAAATTAGAATCCTCATATTCATCTTTAATGATAAGCTCAGTGTGAAAATCAGGATCAAATACAGGTTTACTGTTTTCAACATCCAGTATTCCAGTATTTAATGCACCTAAAAAAACAAAAGGTTGCTCAAGAGGTAAATTATCCCCACCCCCCCAATCCCTCCTATTCCTCAAATAAAGATTATTTTTTGACACTTTGAGAGATTAAAAATATTACTTTTTAGTAAGATTAACTTTTCTCACAAAATAGTTTATTTTCTCCATGCATAATATAATTCTATGCATGGCACAATATAAACATAAAAGTTTTAATAGTGAATGGAGAAAACACTCTTTTAGTGTTAGAACTCCCAAACTTTGGAATGAAATCCCTGACAGTGTTAGATGTTTATTTCTTTTTTTTTGGTAGAGTTTTTATTTTTTCTCTTCCTTGACATTTTTTCTTCTTTTTTCGTTTTTAACATGTTTTTTTAAAATTTTTTCTTAGATTTTTTTTTTTCTTATTTGGCCTTTTTGTCCCAACAAAATAAACTAGTGTAAACCCACCAAGGATGAAGATTGTTTCCCTAGTTCATTCAACCCAAGCTTTATCGTCAGTTGAGAACTGACAAACAAATAATAACCCGTTACTCGGTATCTGTTACCAAGGAGGATAGAAACTTTCCAGGAGGAACGGGATTCAAACCCTCGTGACCCTTATCTAGGGGAACATGATAACGGTACTTTCGTCGGAAGAGAAAGCCAACTAGACGTCCATTTTGTTCCCCATAAGAGAATCAGTCTTGATGAAGTAGCAGAGGAGAGCGGTCGATAACATCTCCAGTAGCTCCAGGAGGAGAATTAAGCTCATCTATGATTCCAGGATTAACTTCGGTTGATCCTCAGTTTGTATTTTAATAATCATGTAAAATAAATGTCCGTGCAAAGTTAATGCTTTAATCGTTTCAATCTGGCTTGTTATATTGTTATATTGTTATATATATTGAGTTTCTCTTTGTCAAGTTTCTTTTATTGAGTTCTTCTCATTGAGTTTTCTCTTCAAGTTTATACTAGATTAGAATTTTTTTTACATATTTATCATATCTGGATTTAAAAGTATTTAACGTTGGTGCAGTTTTTATATCACAGGGTAAATCATTCCATGAAGAAACAACTCTTTGGCTAAAAAAATGTTTACGAATATCGGTTCTACAAAATTTGGCACTAAGTGAAACAGGATTTTCTGACATTCTTGTAATCCTATTGGATGTATCTGCTAACATTGAAAACCAAGTACATTTATTAACATTATTAACACCATGAATAATTTTATAGGTTTCAATTAAATCATAGCGGAGTCTTCGATTTTCAAGGGATTGTAAATTGAGTTCTATTAGTTTTTCACTGTACGATGAGCCAGTGAGTCCTGAAACCATTGAAACCGCCCTTTTTTGCACTTTTTCAATAGTTTCTTTATCTCCTACACTCCAAGGACACCAAGCTGGGACGGAGAACTC
>NW_019398681.1:1959-4094 GCF_000591075.1 Eurytemora carolleeae
TGGCGGTCGAGGCTTGGTGACGTCACGGAGGCTGGGAGACCAGTTTTGCGGGGCCTGGAGGTAATTCTGCAAATCCAGAGGCTCGGAGGTCATTTAAGCAGGGATCATGGCGCCTCTGCACCCCCTCCCTCCCCTGCTACTAAACACAATTCGCTTTAATTCTGTATGAAAATTAAGCTTATTTTGATTACAATCTATTTCTCTATTTTCCAGCTGTATTTCATCTTCAGGTATATCAACAAAACATGTTTCTGCTACAGTAGAGATTATCTGAGAGTCCTTGACATCTACTTCTATTTTTATAACCTTTGCCATTCTATCTGAAAAATAAAATTGAATGGAGCATATTACATGAAAAACAAGCATGTGAGCTTGTCCTGTTTTTAACAAGTATTGATTTAATTTTTTGTTTTGTTTAGAAATATCTGATTTGTTCAATTGTGATTATAATGAAGTTATAGTAAAGACTTTGAAAAAAAAGCTAAATTACTTTATAAGTTCACACTAAAGAAAAAGTTCTAATGAATTTAGTTTAAGAAAAAAATTGAAGGAAATAAGACGTTTTAATGATTTTCCAACCTACGGAATATTATTTTCCTAAACTATGGTTCGAACTAGATTTTCAAACAACAAAGTCAGGCGTTCAGTTGAAAAAAAATCAGAAACCCTTTCTCCACGTTCTTTAAGATCTTAGTTTGGATGAAAATTTTATTTCTTGATCTATTTGGTTTAATATCGGACAATAATTTTAATAAGCAACCCACCTTAGAAGAATATTGCAATAAAATTACTTTGTTAACAACTGATTAATGATAAATGATACACATTTTTATTTCTATTCTGTTTCCTCAGATTGTTAAAAAAAAGGTCATGCGTGCTCAAGATATCTCACGCAAGTATGTTTATTTTCTACGTGTTTGTTTAGGTAACTTGCTGTAGTTGAAGTAAATTTACATTCAGAACAAGAAACAACTTCTTCATGTTTATTTCTAACATGTCGGTTCAGATCTCTTACTGTAGTTGCAGCATGCTCACATTTTGGACACGGATATCTCACTCCTTTAAGTCTACTTCCATCATGAATTTTCAAGTTACCTGCTTGAGATGCTACATAGTCACATTAAGAACATAGAATTTTAACTTCTTCGTGTTTATTTTGAACATGAGTCTTCAGGGCACCTGCCGTGGTTGCAGCAAAATCACAATGAAAACAAGGATATCTCACCAATCCTTGCTTAATGTCAATATATTTCTTCAGAGCATTTGCTCTAGTTGCAGCGTACTCACACTAAGAGCAAGGATATCTTACTCCTTCATGTTTACTTTTAGCATGTCTCTATAGTTGCCACATATTCACATAGCAAACAAGGGTGTCTCACTTTTTCATGTTTGCTTTCAAAATGTTTTTTCAAGTGACTTGCTTTACTTGCAATATTTTCACACTGAGAACATAAATATCCATTTTGACTTTTCTTGATTCTTTTTGGTTTTGGTTCAGATTGTAGAGGATCATATCCAAGAACCATGTTTTCTCCTGAATTATTAGAATAGTTAAAAAAGATGAAATATTGGCTTGGATTGTTTAAAGCAGAGGATAATACTTTGCCATGGTTGACTGCATATTTATTAATGTAAACAGCATTGAAAAATGTTTTTTTGCAAATCATATTAATTAACATATAACGAGGGATTGTTTGCAGAGGCATATTGGGTCCCTTCCGCAGGAGCGGAGGCCACCAGACTAAAATTGTCTTCAGTCGAGTAATTATTGTCTTGAGTGATAATTACCATCTCTCCAGTGGAGTAATTAGTGTTTTAGTTTTAATAACACTCTCTCCAATGGACAAATGGAGAGATTATTATTGCATCAAAATGCACATTCCCTCCGATGGCCTCCCCTGCAGAGGAGGGTACCCAATATGCTGCTGTAAACTTCAGTCTCTAAAATTAGACCCCTGTGGCTCTGAAGACTGTGGTAAAGCAAAACACATTTTGTAGGTAATTTCATAATGATAATTTCTAGGAGAAATAAAACTAAATTTACGAGAAATAAAAACTTTATGGTTTTTTTTTAACAGAAACATTTCAATCAGCCATGTTTCAATTTTGGCGGCACTCCAAACAATATACAATGT
>NW_019398681.1:4590-6078 GCF_000591075.1 Eurytemora carolleeae
GCTCATTATATATAATTTATGAACTCATGTAAAATATTTCATAGTTTGTAGGAAAATGTAAATCTTTCAATTGTTTTCAAGGCTACCTTTTATATCTGTATCCACAGAACATGTTTCCTCTACAGTAGAGGATGGAAGTATTTCTTCCTTGATAGAAACTATCTCTTCTTTTATCTCAAACTCTTCTAAATCTAATTCTTCTTTCTGAGTCTCTGCCATTCTATATCTGAAAATTAGATTAAGTATAAAAATAAATTACAGATATGACGTCATTTTCTATATTTAGCTTTTTTAAATCATGTTGTACAAAAAATTTGGTTGTAAAGTTTAAGTTTTGATCAATAAACTTCTGAAATTCTATAAATTAATCAAGCACAAAACACAATTAAAAATACAAATCAAATAAACGAAACATTAACGAAGCAAAGAAGAACCAACAATAAGTTTAATTAAAAGTTCTCCAAAAGATTTAAATAAATTGCCTAAAGTGAATATTTAACACTATATACTGGAACAGATCAGCTGGTTTATAGGAAAAGATGCAGTAAACAGCTGATCACTTTCATGAAGTACGACGACATTTTGTCTTTTCTTTAACATGATAAGGACGACATCTAAACTATCAGTGTTGATTGATTGATTAAACACAACTGCGATGTCTCCAGAGTAGAATGATTAAAGACAGCTCCGGTTTCTACAGAGTAGATTAATGGATTAAACACATGTCAGTAACATCTACCATTCAATCTGTAAAACTGAAACAAATTCTTTTTATTACACCTTACAAAATATCATTTTCCTATACAGTCCCTTTAAATAAAACCAATATTGTCCAAATTTAAACAAAATTCTTTATATCTCAGGTAATAATGAGAGCACAAAAAAGGCATGCTATGTATTGTGGGACACCCTGTATTTTATATCTGAATATACTCAGGAAGCTGGGAAGACTCCGATATTAGACTATGTATAATGTCAATAACAAGGACACAATACAGGCCAAGAGCATAAACTACTCTTAAAAGGTTCCGCTGTGTTATGAAAATGCAGAATTGTTATGTTTAATCAAACATCTTAAACTCAGGTATGAATTTTAAATAAAACCCCAATAGATATGAATATGAATGTAAGTTTAATAAATTAGGCCTCTAAGGGGGGGGAGTTAAGGGCATGTCTAAAGGATACACGCCCCCCCTCCCACTACGCCCATGGGCATTTCTAGGGGGGGCTTAGGGAGTGCATGTCTATAGGGGGTGCACAAGGGTTCTCTGCAGCCTCTCCCCCCACTACGCCATTGTCCTAAACCACTAATTTCTGACCCTCTTTGCCTCCTTCTATTCCTTCAACTTCTGAACACCTCTTCCTCTACTCTTTTCATACAAACTCCTAATTTCTGCATCATTTCCCCTCCTTATCTTTCTTCTAACCCCTAATTACTGTGCCATCATCCCCTCCTTCTCTTTTTACCCAACTCCTATTTGGAACTTT
>NW_019398682.1:0-5453 GCF_000591075.1 Eurytemora carolleeae
AATCTCAACTTGATGGTTTCGCTACTGCACCAACTCAGAGCAATTGTTGAATCCGTTAGGTAGATCACCTCTCCTACCTTTGATCCCAATGAAGACTTAACCATGAAAGCCAATTCTGCACACAGTAGTATCGCTGATAACTCGTTCCTGGGGATGGTTTCCTTCATCAACTTTGATTTAGCGGGAGAACTCAGAAATACACAGGGGTGACAAGCAGACTTTACACACGCAGCATGGCTCGCGTAACATCACTAATATATAAAATATATAATATATAATATATATATATATATAATATATAATATTCCTTATATTATCCTAAAATTTTTCTTAAATATCTCTTTTTTTGTGGAGGGGGGGGGGTTTCAAAATAAGAATTTATATAAAAAATTGCGCGCAGGCCAATGTCAAAATTCAATGGTCCTACGTCAAAATGAAGAAAATCAAACTTTTAGAAGACCTTTTGGGATTTTTAAATCAGTAAAAATATTTTTTATACGTTGACCGTAAGTTTAGTAAAACGGCTTTTAACGATTATTTAAAACGACGGCAAATCGGCGTAGTTGTTTGTTTTACGTGAAAATGAAGAAAATCAATATTTTAAAGGACTTTTTGAGATATTAAAATCCTTAAAAATATTATTTCTAGGACGACCGTAAGTTGAGTAAAACGGCTTTTAAATTATTTTAGATAATTTGATATATGCTGCAGGAAATGACGACAGGTCGTCCGACGGCCGATTTTTTTAAATGGGTAGAAAGGGTTTTTGGTCCTCTATATTTCATATTTTATGAAAATTTTTCTAGGACGACCGTAAGTTGAGTAAAACGGCTTTTAGATGATTTTAAATAATTTTGATATATGCGGCCGGAATGACGACCGGTCGTCCGACAGCAAATATTTTTATATGGATAGAAAGGTTTTTTGGTCCTCTATATTTCATATTTTATGAAAAATTTTCTAGGACGACCTTAAGTTGAGTTAAACGGCTTTAAGATGATATATTGAATCATTGAAAACAGCTGATGTACAGCATGCAGACCTTCACTATTCCGGCTATTATTGATTTTTTTAGCGACGGCTGATCGGCGCAGTTGTTTGTTTTACGTGAAAATGAATAAAATCAAAATTTTAGAAGACCTTCTGGGATTTTCAAATCCGTAAAAATATTTTTATACGATGACCGTAAGTTTAGTAAAACGGCTTTTAACGATTATTAAAAACGACGGCAGATCGGCCCAGTTGTTTGTTTTACATGAAAATGAAGAAAATCAATATTTTAGAGGACTTTTTAGGATTTTCAAATCCGTAAAAATATTTTTTCTACGACGACCGTAAGTTGAGTAAAACGGCTTTTAGATGATTTTAAATAATTTTGATATATGCGGCCGGAATGACGACCGGTCGTCCGACAGCAATTTTTTTTTATATGAAAAGAAAGGTTTTGTGATCTTCTATATTTCATATTTTATGAAAATTTTTCTAGGACGACCGTAAGTTGAGTAAAACGGCTTTTAGATGATATATTGAATCATTGAAAACAGCTGATGTACAGTATGCAGACCTTCACTATTCCGGCTATTATTGATTTTTTTAACGATGGCTGATCGGCGCAGCTGTTTGTTTTACGTGAAAATGAAGAAAATCAATATTTTAAAGGACCTTTTGGAATTTTTAAATCCGTAAAAATATTTTTTCTAGGACGACCCTAAGTTGAGTAAAACGGCTTTTAGATAATTTTAGATAACTTTGATATATGCGGCAGGAAATGACGACCGGTCGTCCGACAGCCGATTTTTTTATATGGGTAGAAAGGTTTTTTGGTCCTCTATATTTCATATTTTATGAGAATTTTTCTAGGACGACTGTAAGTTGAGTTAAACGGCTTTAAGATGATATATTGAATCATTGAAAACAGCTGATGTACAGTATGCAGACCTTCACTATTCCGGCTATTGTTGATTTTTTTAACGACGGCTGATCGGCGCAGCAGTTTGTCTACGTGAAAATGAATAAAATCAAATTTTAGAGGACCTCCTGGGATTTTCAAATCCGTAAAAATATTTTTTATACGACGACCGTAAGTTTAGTAAAACGGCTTTTAACGATTATTTAAAACGACGGCAGATCGGCGCAGTTGTTTGTTTTACGTGAAAATGAAGAAAATCCATATTTTAGAGGACCTTTTTTGTGATTTTTAAATTTTATGAAATTTTTTGCTAGGACGACCCTAAGTTGAGTAAAACGGCTTTTAGATAATTTTAAATAATTTTTATAAATTCTGATATTTTTTACATATTTTCTTTGTTTATGTTTATGATGATGATTATGATTAGGCCAGTTCATGAGAGATGACTCTTAAGAGTGGTATTTTATCATTCATGTTATAGAAATGTTCCTTTATTGCGCATGTTTGAGCACTGAATGATTAAAATTTTAAAAAAATTCTTGTTTTTTATAAAGTTATAATTTTCAAAGAATGCATAAGGCAGATGATCTACCCTAAAATAACAACAAGCAGGATTTGTAAAGAGTGGTATTTAGCTCTCTAGAACCGGGCTTTTGTTTATGTGCTGATTATTTATATTAGGCCAGTTCATGAGAGATGACTCTTAAGAGTGATATTTTAGCATTCATGTTATAGAAATGTTCCTTTATTGCACATGTTTGAGCACTGAATGATTAAAATTTTAAAAAAATTCTTGTTTTTATAAAGTTATAATTTTTAAAGAATGCATAAGGTAGATGATCTACCCTTAATACCACCAAGCAGGATTTGTAAAGAGTGGTATTTAGCTCTCTAGAACCGGGCTTTTGTTTATGTCCTGATTAGTTTTACTATAAAAGCCTGTAAAATTTCAAGGTTAGGTCAGTATTATTAGTGATCTATTAGTGATCTGGTCTTATTATCAGGTTATATTGTTCCATATATAGTCAAACCTATTATTCTTTCCTTCTTTCTTTTTCTCCCTTTATTCTTTCTTTCATGATTTCATTTCTTCTTTTATTCTTTCTGTCTTTTATTCTTTCTTTCTTTTATTCTTTTTTCTTTTATTTCTTCTTTCTTTTATTCTTTCTTTCTTTTTTTCTTTCTTTCTTTTATCATTTCTTTCTTTTATCCTTTCTTTCTTTTATCCTTTCTTTATTTTAGTCTTTCTTTCTTTCTTTTATTCTTTCTTTCTTTTATTCTTTCTTTCTTTTATTCTTTCTTTCTTTTATTCTTTCTTTCTATTATTCTGTCTTTCTATTATTCTTTCTTTCTATTATTCTTTCTTTTTTTTAATGTTTCTTTCTTAATTCTTCCTTTCTTTTATCCTTTCATTCTTTTATTCTTTCTTTTATCCTATCCTTTCCTTTTTTCTTTCTTTTATTCTTTTATCCTTTTCTTCTTTCTTTCTTTCCTGTTTTCTTTGTTTTATTCTTTCATTCTTTTATTCTTTCTTTCTTTTATCCTATCCTTTCCTTCTTTTATTCTTTTATCCTTTTCTTCTTTCTTTCTTTCCTGTTTTCTTTGTTTTATTCTTTCTTTGTTTTATTTTTTCTTTCTTTTATTCTTTCTTTCTTTTTTTCTTTCTTCTTTTATTCTTTCTTTCTTTCTTTTATTCTTTCTTTTTTTTATTCTTTCTTTCTTTCTTTCTTTTATTCTTTCTTTCTTTTATTCTTTCTTTCTTTTATTCTTTCTTTCTTTTATTCTTTCTTTCTATTATTCTTTCTTTCTTTTATTCTTTCTTTCTAAATTCTTCCATTCTTTTATCCTTTCATTCTTTTATTCTTTCTTTCTTTTATCCTATCCTTTCCTTTTTTCTTTCTTTTATTCTTTTATTCTTTTCTTCTTTCTTTCTTTCCTGTTTTCTTTGTTTTATTCTTTCATTCTTTTATTCTTTCTTTCTTTTATCCTATCCTTCAATCCTTTTTTCTTTCTTTTATTCCCAGCTGGAAAATTTCTCTCGATCGGAATTCCGATTTCTGACTTGAGGAATTCCGGCGTAGGAATGAAATCGCTCCGATTTTCCATTCCGATCTGTTCCAATCGTACATAAAGCGGAGATTGATAGCGTAAACAGGTCGGATGANATTTGTGTTATTGTTTACAATCTTTATATTATTGTTACGCAAAAAAGTTCTTCAGCAGTCCAAAAACCTCACAGTAAAGTGTACGGAAACCCTATCACCCCCTCCTTCTATTCAATATTTCCTAGCATATTACTAAACATGATCTATACAATATTTATTAAATCTAGTGAAAGGCCAATTTAATACAATTATAAATAATAGATATCATAGAATAATCAGGGATATTTTCACGTTTGGATTAATGACTGAATTATTGATTGTTTTGAGGGTTGAAGTTGAAGATTGATGATTAATGCTAATCAGCTAAATCATGGAAAATTCTTTATTATTATACATAAAGAGCATTCCAAGACTTAAAAAATTTTGCAATTGTTATACAGGTCATGCAGATATCATCATGTAGAAACTTTCTGAACAAATTGAGCAGCGTGCTTACACCTTGACTGACTGACTGATAAATTAGTTTTGATCCGACGATGGAGTCAAACTCCAACAGCAAACAATTGCGGACTAAAAAAAGACAGCTTTTAATCATCCGATGCCGGAGCTCCACAAAAAGACATTTGCGGATGAAAGCCGGAGCTCCACAAAAAGACATTTGCGGATGAAATAAAGAGTTCCGATCACAGTAGAAAATAAGAAAACGGTGGAAAGAAAAAATAATTTTCCAGCTGGGTTCTTTCCTTCTTTCTTTCTTTCCTGTTTATGGCAGTATAATTTGGGATTTGGTTTTATTAACAGGTTAGAAAGATTGATCAAATTGTTCCATATATAGTCAAACCTTTTATTCTTTCCTTCTTTCTTTTTCTCCTTTTATTCTTTTATTCTTTTTGTATTTGTAATGAATTTAAAAGCATTTTACAAATATCGTCTTCTATTTTTTAAAATTTAAACATATACTTTAAAATAGCAATGTTCCTGCAGTGTGAACAAGATAGTTTAACTAGCAGTCTTTTATTCTTTCCTTCTTTCTTTTTCTTCTTTTATTCTTTTATTCTTTTTATGATTTCATTTTTTCTTTCTTTCTTTCTTTCTTTCTTTCCTTATTTACTTCTTTGCTTCTTTCTTTCTTAATTTTACCATTCTTTTATCCTTTCATTCTTGTATTCTTTCTTTCTTTTATCCTATCCTTTCCTTTTTTCTTTCTTTTATTCTTTTATCCTTTTCTTCTTTCTTTCTTTCCTGATTTTCTTTGTTTTATTCTTTCATTCTTTTATTCTTTCTTTCTTTTATCCTATCCTTCTTTCCTTTTTTCTTTCCCAGCTGGAAAATTTCTCTCGATCGGAATTCCGATTTCTGACTTGAGGAATTCCGTCGTAGGAATGAAATCGCTCCGATTTTCCATTCCGATCTGTTCCGATCGTACATAAAGCGGAGAT
>NW_019398683.1:0-5417 GCF_000591075.1 Eurytemora carolleeae
AAAGCAGCATCAGTATGTTCAACAGCAAATCCTTGAAGAACATTATCAGAAGAACAGGTAGCAATAAACAAACAGACAGACACACAGACTGACAACTAGGCAGAATCCCAGACAGACACACAGGCTGACAAGTATACAGAATCCCAGACAGACACACAGACGGACAACTAGACAGAATCCCAGACAGACACATAGACTGACAACTAGATAGAATCCCAGACAGACGCCAAGACAGATACATAGACGGAAAAACACTGAGATAGAAATCCAAACATCTACACATACAAGACAAACACAGACAGACATACAGAGTGTAACAGATGTGTTTAGACTGTTGATGAGGTTACAGCATGACAGCCAGGTTCAGGCCTTCCAGGTTCAGCAGACAGATAGACGGGAAGAGGTAATATTTCGTTCCTTATTTAACATTCAATGTTCGTTAACAAAACATTTGTTTTGAAACATTCATGTGCTCGTTAACAAAACATTTCTTTTAAAACATCCATGTGTTCGTTAACAAAACATTTGTTTTAAAGCATTCATGTGTTCGTTAACAAAACATTTGTTTTTAAACATTCATGTGCTCGTTAATAAAACATTTGTTTTAAAACGTCCATGTAGTTGACGAAACATTTCTTTTAAAACATTCATGTGTTCGTTAACGAAACATTTGATTTAAACATTTATGTGTTCGTTTACAAAACATTTGTTTTGAAACATTCATGTGCTCGTTAATAAATTATTTGTTTTAAAACATCCATGTGTTAGTTAACAAAACATTTGTTTGAAACATTCATGTGCTCGTTAACAAAACGAAAGTATTTGGTTCAAATCTTTTAGCTAATATTTTACTGTCAAATGAAAGGAAATGTAAAATCTATTTTTTATAGATCCTAGCTTGCCAGTAAAATCATTTGAATGTTTAAAAACAAAACTAACGAAGCCCAAACGAGGATGCGGAAGAATATTTATAAATCAAAGACTTCATTTATTCGTTATTAAATGTTCAATGTTTGTTAACGAACCAAACAATCTGGGTTCGTTTTAATCTCAGAGTAAAACGCTGCAATCAAAGGAAACGTTTGAAAATAATTTTCAATCTGAAACGATTTTTTATTATGACTATAATTATAATTCTCGCTACGCACGGTGGGGTATTTTAGGGGGTCATGGGGGGATGACTGGTTTTTGTCACAATTCACCTCTAAGAATGCATTTGTCTTGTGTTTTAAGGTGATAATGGACAAAATAAAATATCTTTTTGGTTACAAACATTGTATTAGTTGTAGCTAGCATTTGTTTATTATGATTTCAATTTATAATTACTTTTCCTGTTCATATATTTATCCTGGAATGGATCCTGTAAACCTGCAATATATTTAGATGTCGTCTTCATAACAGAGAGCTATTTCGGAAGAAAAACATATATTTTATAACAAAAGCACTAGAAAGCACAGAGGTTTTAGAATAATTTAAATATATAACAGCCATTTAGGGGTGCCAGTAGTACGCCAAGACCTTGATTACGCCAGAGTAGTGTGTTGTAAAATCCTATTTTAAGAGTTTTTAATGAAAAAGCGGGTTTTCTTTCGAAATTCTTAACTGAACAGACTTTTCTCAAAAAAAATCTGAAGCGGCCAAGCCTTATTTGACATAAATAAGATGTTTATGGAAAAAATTCACTTTGACTGACCCCACTGTGCGACGCGTTATCAATGATATATTTTTATTTCGACTAATGGTAAATATTTTTTAAAAGCTGTTCTAAATGATAGGCCCTACACAAAAAATAAAAAAAAGCTATTACATACAAGTCAGGACTTATCTAGCCGATAATGACTGTTTTAAATGATAAGCCCTACACACAAAAAGTTACAAAAAAATTAAAGCAAAGAAAATGACGATAGGAGGAAAAAGAAAAGGAGAAAAGAATGGCGTACTGTTGATTTTAATGAGTAATTTACATGTCACAGATCTGTGTGTTAAAAAGAGTTTGGAAATAAATTGTGTCTGTATTGCTCTAAATATAAATATAATCTAAACTGTCTCAATATTGATAAAGAGGAAATATTCTGAACCAAAATAACAGTAATATTATACATAGTCTTCTACCGTTTAGGAGGTGCACAAAGAGAAGAATAGAATTGAAAGTTTGAAGCTCAAAGATGAAACTTGTCAATCTGCAGTCGCCAGTCCAGAGGTAAAGTCAGAAGTTGAGTTTAACAGTCGTCTTTCTATTCTAGGCTTTTCTGTATAACTAGCTGGAGGGCCCGGCATTACCTGTGGAAAAAATTAAAATTTGAAAGTAAAAAAATTTTTAAAACAAAAGATAAATTCGATTTTTTAGACTATAACAACCCCCGGCCAACCATGATTGTCCACAAAAAAATTCAGCCCAATCGGTCCAGCCGTTTGGCCGGCTATACGCAACAGATATACATACGAATGTCTTGTTTTATTATATAGACTAGCTAGAGACGTCCCTGGTGTTCCCCAGGTTTATAATTTAATTCATAAAACCTTTCCTCAGATGTATTTGAAATGAGGTTATATGTATTAGATATACAAATTACAAAATTAAGGGTTGTCACTAATGGCAAATTGCCAAGGCATATTATAAATATGTATGTTCGCTATAGCTGGCCAATCGGCTGGACCAAAATTAGCTGAACATTTTATATATATATAAGCAAAGAGCTTTTTTATATAGATAATTAAATATTAATGCTCTGTGGAAAAAAACTCCAAAAGTCTCGTCTGAGATTCATTCACAATTCACATGGAATAAGAAACTACTTTAAATATTTAAGTTTAAAATTTTTATAAAATCAAACAATAAAAAAGCGTTTAAATAATCAATTTTTTTTCCGGCTTACAATGACTTTATGAGAAAACTGGAAGACAAATTGGTTTTGGTGAAATGATAAACCCTTAAAGGGATTGTGTAATCATAGTTTCAAGCAACCCTCTTTGCAAAGATTTACATAGGACCCTTGAAAACTTTGTCTGATAAAGTATGAATGATATATCCATGTTTTTCTTTATTTAATCTGTTTATTTTCATTTGTGGTTTCTCTGCAAAAGTGACTCTTCATGCTTTGGAAACATTGGATAAATTTTCAGAATTAAATACTTTTTAACTAGAAGAATTACGGTTATCTTTCAAATTTTTGATCGGATATAAGGGTATAAGAGTGTCGTTGTTTTTGTTAATTTAAACTGTATATTTTCATTTTCAAATAAAATTGACCGCAATTGAAAATATGAAGATAAGATCTAATTTAATGAATTACGAGAAAGAGTTAAGCTATGCCGACTAAATTGAACCACTTCTTTTCAACTAGAGCCCCTTCTTACTAATCATAAACGTTTGTTTCATTCACTTTTATTTTCAATTGTTAAAATTTTCTGCTAAAAAGATTGATTTTGGGGACAAAACTAAATATTTGTTTTCTTCAAAATTCTAAAAACTACTACTTTGTTTTGAATATTTTAAGAATTGCACTTATCATTTTTTTCATTTACTTTGATTCATGCCATGACACTGACAGTGTTTCCAGCAATTAGTCAGGAACTATGACCCATAAAGTAATTATGAACTAAAAGAAATAACTTTGAAAAGTTCAGAAACTTACAATGTCAATTTCTTCGATATTATGTTATCAACATTTCACTTTAAAAATAGTTGTTAAAACTAAAATGTGAATTAAGGATCCAGAATAGTATCAAATCAGCAACAAGTGTTATCAAAACTCTTTAAACATTTTAACAATTATCCTTTTCAAAATTAGGATAAAATTTCTGCTGACAGTACAAACAGAACATAAGGTTATTCACAAAAGAGTGAACTCACATTCTGTGAGCATGAAAACCGCTTGGGACATTGTTGTATTTTTGTTTCTCAACAGAATTATGGAATTAAGTCTTTGCCACAAACTCAATTTTTCTAATCCCTATATCTGATCTAACAGAATTCATAAATTCTAAATTCATTTGTTTAGGTGAAAAGAAGACTTCAGGAAGTTATCCTCCAGCGGAAACGGAAAGATGCCGCAGCATCGATGGGAAATCTAAAAATAGGTAAAATAATCAATCACTAAAATTTCTAGTTCTTTTGAGCTCAGCCAGACCAGAGCTGAAAACTTGAGAATTGTGGATATCGAGATCAATGCTTGATTTCCTGGTTTTACTAAACCCAGATTAGGTTAAAACGCATTCGATATCCATGAAAGAAGTTTAAAATTCAACCAATCAACGTGTCATGTTAATTATGCTCTTTAACTTTTGAAAACCCTGTTTTTTAATTATAGCCCATTTCTGGTTTTGATGGTGTTATATCAATTAAACTAATGATCGATTGAACGAACGTAAGATTTGGATCAATGTTTATTAAAACTAACTTTCTAAATTACTATAGTTCACAAATGTGATAAAATCATATGAACATGATTAAATTTTTATTTGTTCAAATGCTCTAAAAGCCAGCTTGTGAATAGCTGACTATTAGTTTAATCGGATATTAGTTCAATCGATATAGCATCGTATCTGTAATTGTTATCAAACTTAACTTTGATACAGTGGGATATCCAAAAGAGAGGATTAAGAATAAAATCAAAAGTGTGTCTATTGCATACTTAGATTAAGCGATCAGGATTAAGGATATCCCTTTCTTAAGTTTACTGCTCTGATTGTACAGTATACTTACAGACTAAAAAGGGAAAAAATGTACAGTACGTCAAATGAACCATCCCTTTTCAGGAAGATTAATGTACAGTCCCATGCGGCCATGCGATTGCGAGGTCCCAAATTAAGCGATTGCGAGGTCCATATATTAAAATTGTACCCAATAAGTGTAGCCGTTTTAGTGTTTGGTTTCGGCGCTAATTGTAAACAAATAAACAATCAAAGTTGTCAAAATTCGTCATATAAAAATGTAAACAACCACTATCCCTCGAATATCTCTTCAGAAAGAAAAGATCAATATAATTTTGAAATTACCCACATTTTGTTCTAAATTAAAAACAGAATGATGGATAGAAAAACTTGATTATAATTTCAAAAAAATGTTTGTAAATTAAAAATATTATCTTAAAGAACAACATTTAAGATTTTTTTTGAACAGTCTTGTTAAATGAGTATATTTCTCGACACACTGTTATAGTAGTGTTGTATGAGTTATGAATTTATTAATAGGCCTAGCAGTCTAGTATTCACTAGAGAAGAAGCAAGATAAGAAACCAGTTTATAGAGACATACTGATCCATGCATATATATACTTATGTATATTCACACTCATAATAAAAACAAATTAAAAACTAAAAGTTCCATAATCTTGGCGTAGGACATTGTCATGTTAACCAATTTCATCCAGATCTTCATGAAAATTGTCTTTATTAAACGAAAGTGAATTTGTTATA
>NW_019398684.1:0-5355 GCF_000591075.1 Eurytemora carolleeae
TTTTATTTTTTAACAAAGAATGTTTATAAACAAGAGTATCATTGTGTCAACTGCAGTTGCTTCTCATAAGCAGATGAAATCTGACACTTTATGCATCGAATTAAATAAAACTTTTCGTGTTTTCATTTTATTTTTTGAAGTTTCTTCTAATAATAGAACTTTTTAATACTTTTGATTAATTTACTTATGGGTGTCATTAACTAAATTTACCGATCATGGCAATTTCTCTAAGTCCTAAGAAGTTCTAAAAGTAACATTGAGGTATATATTGAGGCATAATGTTCACCTAGCTCTCTGTGAGCGAAACAAATAATCTCTTTTTGAGTAGATTGTTGCAGCGGATTGTTCAATGTTGACAACGGAAATTAATAATCTTGTCAGCCTGCTCAATACCTAAACATTTAAAATAGGAATTATAGTCTTTGCCACAAACTAAAGTTTTAAATTCTTATATCTTTGGAAAGTGGTGATTAGACATTGTGTTGCAATGATCGCGAATATGATCGCGACTAAATAAATGCTGTATAATGTGGCGTTTATCATGGGAAATATAGGGAGTTTAAAAAACACGGGAATTAAGGAACCTACTCGAACCTAACAACAATATAAAAAAGAGTAAATATATTCAAGGATGGATAGCTCCAGGTTCAAGTGTAGAGCATATAGTACCTTAAAGGATGAGTGGATGGATGGATAGCTCCAGGTGCCAAGTGTAAACGGATCTGTTAACCAGCGGTGTCTGTGAACACGGTTTGGTTTGGAAATGCAAGGATCTCCACTGAATTTACTGAAATCGAGTTTTCATAATCTTTTAATTTTTCAAGTAAAGTTACTCAAAAAAGTTTGTAAAAATATTTTTGATAAAATGCCCCCCGAAATAACCTTTGTTACTGTCTGTCAAGTAAATGAAATGAACGATTGCTTTTCAAGCCACAAGAAAATTTACTTTAATTAAAATTAAAAAAGAATTTAGATAAAGATTCTTAATCAGAGTTTAAATTTCGAAAATTCTAAATATTTACACACTTTAAGTCAAAAGTTCCCAGTTCATGCAAAAAATGAAACAGAGCTTTTCTTTTTAGGAAACACAAAAAAGTTGCCAGTAGGCGAATAGTAATAAGTAGCTCCTTTCTATTGCAGAAGAGCAAGATAGTGGCTATGTTAAATTTCACTGCATTAAGTTTTATGCCTGTTTTAGGACAGTTCAGGACTAGTTTTGTTGTAAGCAATAAATACATGCATATTGTATCGGGACAGGTGTACTTTGAGCGAATTATTAATTACAAAATGTTGTATGAATAGAATTAATTTAGTTCTTGAGCTGTCCTAGTATGTTAAAGTAATTAAAACCCTCTCTACGGTTCTCTTTGCAGCTCCTTTTATACCTGAGCAGTTCTCCAGCAGCTGCTAGAATATCAACGTCTTCTAAGCTGTCAGCTATACGAGCTGCTTCTCCATGAACCCACATCAGCAGCTTGTTGCTGCACTCTTCCAACTAAAGAAAGCTGTATGTGAATTATACAAAGTATGATAGATAATTCTTTTAAAATAAAATTTACGTATTACAACTAAACGGAAATACATATATTCTACAAATCATATTTTGTTATAATCTCATAGATATTTAATATGTAAACATTTATTATTTGCAATAAACTCTAATGCCGTTGTATAACCATCTTTAGTAGAGCGTAAACAATTGAAAATAAATTCATTACTTTTTCAGTGTTTAACTAAGATTGACAAACCTTGCTTTCTTCCAAAAATAATTTGTTAATAAAATATTATTTATAAAGAAACTCCTTGGTTTATAGAAAATGTTTGTTGATGACATAACTAAAATAATAAAGAAAACATTTCAGAGCTGGAAACTTTTAAATGGTTAAAAGTAAAAAACTCCGAGGTTTAAGTTTGACCCATTGAGAGATCGATTAATTAAGTTAAACCTGATGTATTTCATATATAAACAAGTCTAATAGAATAAACTCCTAGAGTCAAAATAATAATTTATGTATGTAACTACAAGCTATTCAAAAGTTTCCAAAGTTGGGAATTTATAAATTGGCGATATGAGTTAAACTCATTCTCTCTGCGTTGGGAGCTTAATCTCTTTATTATTGGCTTATCTATCGGTGAGGAGAGAATAAGTTAAACTTATTTCTTTCTTTCAAAAGATCATAAAAAAAGTAATTATTTCCCAAATATCGATTAAAAGTTTTGTGCATTTGGCGCAAACTCTGATTTTCTAATCCCTATAAATTTAAAACCCAATGTCGTAGCCCTTAGATATTTAAAATTCTGTTAGATCGAAAAATCTAAGATTAAACAATCAAAGGATTACACAATCATGTTGCAAAAATATAGGGAATAAAAAATAAAAAAATAAAGTTTGTGGCAAAAACTGAGTTTCTTGACCTCTGTAAATCCATTAACTGTGATAAACCACTGTTTAGGTAGCTTAATCCCGTCCAGTTCCTTTAATTAGAAATATGTATATTTTATATAACAACAAAACTTAGGTAATTAGAACACAGTTGTTATAACTAGAAACAACTGTTTGAATCTCACCTCTGATGGTAGGTTGAGATCAAATCTTGATAATTTTTGCTTTAAGACCGGATCATTTTATGATCATGAAAATGCATGACACTAGTCTGAAATTATTGTATTACAGAGCAAGGTCAAAAAACCTAAAATATAAAAGTATTAGATCATTGACATTACAATATTTTTTTACTTTCCTTTAAATATCTCCCATATAAAATTCCTAAATAAATGTTCATGTTAGATTAAAATCAGAATTTGTAGATTTAGGAGTTCTTACAATTATAGGAGTTACAAGAAGTTTAAAACATTTCTTACATTTTCCAGGTCGTCTTGATTTTCACATCAGTTTAACTCCTCCTGGTGGCTACTCCTGTAGCTGTGGTTGTAGAACTACTCCTGTAGCTGTATTGTAAGGAATACTAACTCCTCCTGGTAGCTACTCCTGTGGCTGTTGTAGAGGATACTCCTATTAGCTACTCCTGTAGCTAAGTTTGTAGAAAGAACTCCTGCTCTTGTTCCTGGTAGCTACTCCTGTAGGTGTTGTAGAGGATACTCCTATTAGCTACTCCTGTAGCTAAGTTTGTAGAAAGAACTCCTGCTTTTGTTTCTGGTAGCTACTCCTGTAGCTGTTGTAGAGGATACTCCTATTAGCTACTCCTGTAGCTAAGTTTGTAGAAAGAACTCCTGCTCTTGTTCCTGGTAGCTACTCCTATAGCTGTTTTGTAGAGGATACTCCTATTAGCTACTATTTGAACAACAATATTTCACTCAGCAATATATAATATTGACGAGAACTGAAGAAGGACATGAGAAGGACTAAACTAACTTAAATTTCTCTCTATAGAACTCATGTACACCACAAGTGCTCAATGACATAAGAACAGCCAATTTTCACAACCGACCTAGTTAATCTATATAATAGGAATATCTTAAAAACATCTCATTTATATCTTTCAAGATGAAAAATGTCGTCTAATGAGCAATCTATCTTTATCTATGGTTATATAGACCTTAGATATTTCAAACTAGGAATTCTGATAGATCAAATATTCTGAATTTGAAATATTAAAGGTTTACAACATCAGGTTCCAAAGGTTTACATATTTGAGTTTGTGCCAAAGACTCAATTCCTTTATAAATTGACTATAAGAAAAAATAGAATCCTTCCATCATGTTATAAGCATCTAATATGTCGACGTCTCGTTTTTGCAAAAGTTTTAGTTTAAAGTATCTTAAAATTTTGTGTTAACAGTGAATTTAGACAAATCCTTTGTCTTTGTCATTGGCAGGTGTTACTTTTTAAATTTGTTTCCTTTTAATTTTGTATTTTCCAGGGGGGACAGGGCCCCCCCTGGAGGAACTCCCAGGGGGGGGCAAGAAGACTACTGCCCCCCCCCCTATGTACGCCACTGATGGAAAACAAGAAAACTTAAAATCACCGATTTCGTAGTTTTTATCTGTAAGACGACATTTGTAAGCTTATTTCAAAGATTTAAAGAGATATCTAGTTTGTTATGAGTGGGGTTATGAGTGGTATGTGAGTAAGATTCAAAGATCAATTTTCAGTACAGAAGTGTATCTCAAAAACTAAAGAGAACCCATATTCTCAAAACCATGTTGAGTTAAAGCCTATTAAAAGCCTGGTTCCGTGCATGCTGTTTTAGTTTTAAAAAATTAACATTATTTTTATTTCCCAAGTGCCTCAGAAAACAAAAATTCTAATTAAAATTTAAAAAACCCGCGCTGAACGTACATAGAATATTTGAAAATTATGTGGCATGTACTTAGAAAAACGCTACACTCATAAAACGTTACCTCAAACCTCATAATATACGCCACACTCATAAAACGGTTCCAGATAAAACGCTGACGAAGAAAAAAACGCTACTTTATCATTTTTAGATTTGCATGTTTATAATTTCATAATAGAATATGTAAACATTCATTTCAAGTTTTGTTGATGTAACCACATATATAAATTAAACATGAAAAATATCTAATTACATTTATTCATAAAAATCTTTTAAATTGTCAATATCAAATACATATCTGATCAAATCATTGTCGAACTATACAACCTATAATTTAGACAATTTATCTCTGATAAGATACCACACTGCTCTCTGCACTTTGTATATGTGGGCACTGTGAAAGGCTTTACACATGGGAGGGAGGGAAGGCTAAGCGGCCATAAAACTCATGCTCGATTAGTTAACTTCCTATCTTCCTTATACGGTCATGGTCAGGAATTATGAATCTACAAGAATAAAGAAGACAAAAACGAAAGAAATTTAATATAGAGCCAATATGTCTAATGCTAATCCGGCTTTACACCCACTCTACTTTTCAATCGGAGCCATTTCTGGAAGGACCATGTTCCAATCTGATTAATAGGGACAACTCTGCATTGGTATTCAGGGGTGCAATTAAATGTGATACTACCTGGAATGCCCCTGGACTGGGAAATAGTATAAAACGTTGACATAATATCCATACCTCGACGTCAAAAGAATTAGTGCGTAATTATAACCTTCTGCTTGATTATTTATTCTAACTTTGACGTTAAAAATATTCCACATTTTTAAATCAAGCTAGATCGCCAGTAATTTTTTTATGTAAAGCATCATATTAATTGTAAACTTTTTTTAATGTCAATAGTTTTGCAACTTTTTTCAAATTTTATATTCCTCTTGGAATATCAGCAATTTTCACTAGGCGAAACAAATTACCAAACTTAGAAGCACCCGAGCCAGATCCAGATGTTTCTCTGCACTAGTAACACAGGTACGATATTATAATTGACGATTT
>NW_019398685.1:0-5541 GCF_000591075.1 Eurytemora carolleeae
CTGACCAAGCTTCCAAACTCGTTCCCAGGCAGAAGTGTTAAGGTAAACCTAGAGAGGATCTTGATGTTCCATATGAGGTTCCAAGTAAACAATATACTCAAGTTCCAAGATTTTAAACAAGTTCCAAGAGAGGAATATACCACTGTTCCAGTACAGAAATCTAATACTGTGGTTAATCAGCAGTGCAGCACTGTACAGCGTACTGTACCTGAGCAGAAATGCAATGATGTACAGACGGATGTATTTGTCACCGTACCTTAACCTTCCTGTACAAAAGTATTGTCATGATTTGAACCTGCATCAGTAGGTAGTTTAGGTGCAGGCCAAAACAAGCAGATTTATGAGAATATAACTGATAATCAAGTTCAATCTTATATTTAGTTTCATCAACAACTCGGTAGAACCACAGGAACATGTTTAGTTTGGTTTTATTATTCTAAGTTGAGTGAGTTGACTTGGTTTCAAGGCAAAGCTGAGTTCCCAAGCTGGTCCACTTTAAAATACATTGTACAGCGTAAGTATAATATATTCACTGGATTATTGTAAAAAATCAATAAAGCTGAAAATTTACTTTTCTGAAAAAATATGACGTGTATTTGTATAGATTATTTACAATACAATGTATGAGGTTCAACTTTTTCTTATCAGTTTAGTTACATACAAATTCTAAAACAAATCTCAATTCTCAACCCCTCCTTCCCTTCTTAGTATCCCAGTCTCCTCTCCATCCCATTGCTTAAACTTAAACTATCCATCCATCTTAAATATTACATCATATAAAAAGAATGTAAATAAGAGGATAATGGACAGGGAAGGGTATAAGAAGGAAAAGGAGGAAGGAAAGAGTTGGGGAGAAAGTAAAAAATAACGGGGGATCAGAAGGGATGTAAGGGGCATTAAGAAGAGAAGGAGGGGAGGATAAGAAGGGAATGAAGGGGNATCTTAAATATTATATCATATAAAAAGAATGTATATAAGAGGACAATGGACGGGGAAGAGTAAAAGATGGAAAAGGAGGAAAGAAATATTTGGGGAGAAAGTGAAGGAAATGGGGGATAAGAAGGGAAGTAAGGAGGATTAAGAAGAGAAGGAAGGGAGGATAAGAAGGGAATGAAGGGGGATTAAGAAGGGAAGGAAAGGAGGATTAGAAGGGAATGAAGGGGGATTAAGAATTGAAGAATTTGAGAATAAGAAAGGAAAGGAAGGGGGATAAAAAGGACAGAAAGGGCGGATATAAGAAGGAAGAAAGGGAGGTAAAACGAATAAGTCAAGGTAAGAAATGGCCGGATGACTGAAGGGGCGGATTCTCTTAGTTAGAACAAGACCTTGCGAGGCTCAGGGCGATATGGCGGCCGGCACCCCTCCCTCGTCATTTCTAAAATATCTTTTTTAGTGGGCAACCCTGCATTAAATTGGTTTTTGTATTTATTATACATAATTGTTGCTCCAAAGAAATGGTGATTAGGGAGTTAAGGTATAAATAATCATAAATAATTGAACTGATAGAAGGTGCAGGAATGTACGGACTATATATTATTAGAAAGTCAGTGCTATGGTCAAACAGTGACTACACTAAAACTAGTATTGATTTTTTTTCCAGAGGTATGGATTTGTATACCCACAAACATGGAAGTAATTAAGCGGAGTTGTTACCGCATTTTGACCAACATTACCAACCCATGATACCCCGAGTTATTTAGCTGTCCATTGGGACAATGCAAAATTGCATTAAAAAAAATTTTATTTCACCCAAATTTTTTTTTATTAACCAAGACCAATTTTTTTTGGGATAAAAACTCAACCTGTCTTTCCTTTCCGTGTTAAACTAAAATTAAATTTTTCTTTAAAAATGATAAATTTATTTGCTTTATCTATTTTAGCAAAGCTTACCACATTAAAGTTTTGAGAGGCGTAAATTAAAAGAACCTCTATCAAATTGTAATTCAGTTATTTGGGTTTTAAACATATATATTCCAATGCAATTAATGTCTTCCAGTCGTAATAACGTTATGTGTAATTGCGAGTGACAATTTCTTTCACTTACCCAGGAGCATTACGCGTAATTACGCGTTTATTACATTTATGAAAGAAAGTCTAGTTTTGCGTAATTAATGCGTAATTACGCGAAATTACGTAATACGAAACAATTCCGTATTGAATAAAGGATATGCCCGCTACAACCATGTCAAACATATTTTGACGATTTATTGACATTTTTTTACAAACACGGAAGGTAAACTTGAGAAAGTAGGTTGAAATATTTACAAGTCGTCGAAAATTGAAAATTTATAGATTATGTATTTTTTTGAAAAAATGATTTTTGGCCCTTTGTTAAACTTTTTAGTTGTCGAACGTGAAAATTACATCAACATTGTATTGGCTGAAATTTCTGATTCAACTTGCGTGACATTATTTTCCTTGTAAGTTAGTTGTTTTATCTAAATTAAAAGTTAAAACTTCAAAATTTCACATATGTAATTATTGCAAAATTTTGCAAAATTACTGTGCAAAAATTACGTGAAATTACGGCGTAATTTTGCGAAATTTAAGTTTCGCTAATTACGCGTAATAAATACAAAATTACGCGTAATTGATACAAAATTTCGCAAAATTACCTCGTAAAAATTACGCGAAATTACGCCATAATTATAGTTTCGCTTATTACGCGTAATCATTTCAAAATTTCGCGTAATTACGTTGTAGAAATTATGCGAAATTAGGCCGTAATTATGCGTAATTATAGTTTCGCTTATTACGCGTAATCATTACGAAATTTCGCGTAATTATGTTGTAGAAATTACGCGAAATTACGCCTTAATTTTGCAAAATGGATATTTCCCCAATTACGCGTAATCCTGCGGAATTACACAAAATGAAAATTATTATGCGTAACTGCACGTAATTACGCGTAAGAGAATAATCTATTACGTTGGAAACCACAGCAAAAGTTTTAAAAAATTCAGATTCGAAAACAACTAAAAGAATATTAAAGGAACCATGGGGATCCTGGGCATATAGCTAGAAAAAACTGATAATTACTCGAGGATTTCAAAAAAAAACTATCCGAAAAAGAAGAAAAAATGAATTTATAAAATCATACTTTTTTTGTTGATTAATTTGTTCGTTACAAATTGTAGATAAAAGATTGTAACCACTAATGTTAATGATGAAAATCAATTAAACTATATTATTGACTTCAGTTCCCGTGCAGTGCAAAATTTGACAGTATTTGATAAATTTGCAGAATAAAACTTGGTAAACAAGATTATTTCATTACTTAGTCAAAATATGTTTTCATGGGTTCAACTCAAAACTATAGTTTTATTTTTAAAATCTATGGATATATAATTTATCAGTCCAAATTAAGATATTGTATAAAAATATTAAAAAATTTAAAAGGGGCTAACCCGGCGGTAACTTATTTTTCCCTCCCGTCCCCAACCGCACCTCCCCCATCCCCCTCACCGCCTGAAAAATATCGTAAGCAGCCCCTCCGCCCTTAAATTCCATATATGTATTGTATACTGTCAATTCTGTGAACCTAGACAAAAATTGCGTTTAATCTATACTTTTTATTATTTTCATCTAATGCAAAAAGATTCGATATAAATACAACTTGAGGGTAAATCCACTTTTTCTATGGATTTGAAGAGTTTTTGACAAATTCTGTCGAAATTGTCAAAATATCATAGGTTAACATCATCAGGCTGCAGAAATTTAGGGATTACAAATTTTTATGTTTGTGACAAAAACTCAATTCCGTCTTTGTTGAATTCAAGCCGCAATCACGATGCAATTTTTAAAGGCAACAGATTGAACAAAGGGAATATTTGCCATTATAGTGAGACTATACTGAAAATAATCATTTTGTCAAAGAAAGATTTAAAATTAGCGGATTCATTCTAAAAAGCAAAGACTTTGCTAATTATTAGCAAAGTCTTTGCTAAAAATGTTAGCCTATGAAGCCACATATATTACACAAACCTTTTCAATNAACAAAATATCCTAGTTTTTTCATTGTATCTTTCTGTCCCTTTTACTTTTTCCAGAGTCAATTAAACATTTGTCCTTGTCCTCTGTCCTCTATCAACTGTCCGGCTGAATCAGAGGTTGAGGTTGAGAATGAGAATATAATATTTGTGGGAATTAACATCGTAGACAATTTGAAATTTCTCTTTATGGAATTTTCGAAGTTTTTAAAACCTATAATAAAAAATCTAACTTTCATGTATGATTAGAAACATCAAGATTCCCAAGTCAGAGCACCACATCTTCCAAATAAGTTCCTACTCCACTAAAATCAAGGTGAATTTCATGCATTTCTTAAGGAAATGAGTGTTTTCCGCTAACTCTAATTCTTTAATCTCTATATTTTTGTCTTAGACCTGTAATATTTCAATTCGTGAATTCTTTTAGAAAAAAAAACTTTAATAAGTTATAAATATCAAAAGTTTAAACTATCAGGTTGCAAAGATAAAGGGATTTAAGAATTAGAGTTTATTCTAAAAACTCAGTTCCAAGATATTCTTTCCAAGAAAGCTCTACCAAAGATCTAAAAAATTCTGGGTGACAACCTTATTGACATTTTTATTTATATTTAGGGAAACGCTGTGGTAAAAGTAGCATGATGTAATCTGGATGGTACTCCACAGCTAGTATATCAACTGACGGGGATGACTGTGGAATAGAAAGACGAAATTTAAGTGTGTTTGATGTGGTTTCATAGTAAATAAGTTTAGTGTTAGCTTAAAAATCAACTTATTTATGTGTGGCGGGAGGGGGGTGTCTAGGGGTGCACAATGCACATGGTTCCCCAAATACATCCTTGCAATGTCTGTGCGTACAATATTAATCTGTTCAGTACAAGATGTGGAGATGAAAGAATAATACCAGGGAATAGGAATAAAGGGAAAGGAAATGGCGCTGGTCTAGAATGAGAAAGCCAGTCACACTGCTTTGCACACAAGTTTGGTAAACCTGTTTCGCTACTTAGCGATTTCCCTAAAGACCTAATATATGTACCGTGTGGTATTTCTCAAGACCGGATCGTAAGACTTCCTTCTCTCAACGCTCTTCATAACAAAAGGATGATAATAAGGTTCCGAACGTTTATTTCTCTGAGTCTTCAATCTAAAACAATTAACAATAAACAAATGTACTCTCCTAGACTGTACAAATACCGAGATTCATATGTTGTATATACCTACAGTACACACCTTCGGTTCGGTAAACTTTACACACACTCTTTTGGTACAGACACACACACATGACGTTTCCGCCCCCTGAATAAAACGCTTCTGTGTAATGGAGGAGACACCAGGGATGGATGGAATCAAATCCATCCTGGAAGCCACACCGGAATATTTTAAAGTGCATCTTTTTGACAGAGGCTATGAAAGCTTTTTTTTAAGGTGATTATATTTTTGCAAACTTAAAGATTTTGGCGACAGTGTGTATCCGAACCTCCCAGAGGAAGGGTGTCAGCAGAGCTTTCTAAGCCTGTTGAGAGAAAGGGCGCTATGTGCGTTGTACTTGTATAGA
>NW_019398686.1:0-6526 GCF_000591075.1 Eurytemora carolleeae
TTTTTTATAAATAAAAAAATAATTAACATTAAATTATAAAACAACGATGATAATAGAGGAACATACTAATTTTTTTAAAAATGATTATCTAATTAGGTTTCAATGTGTCTTCAGTGCTATCTATCGATCATCATTCTATCTATCTATCTTTAAAAAAATCCACCAATAGGAGAAAAATAAAGAAATTTAGCGGCGATATCAAATGGACAGTATTACTACTAATCATACTAGGGTGTACAAGGCAACACGGGACAGCACACCAAATACATTTTAGAGAAATCTACATGAGATATAATGGTATTTTCCAAAAGGAATTGAGTCTTTGCTACAAACTGATATTTTCTAATCCCTATATCTTTGCAACCTGAATGTGTAAACCTTAGATATTTCAAATTTAGACGATTTTTTACAGCAGAACTTATTGTTTGAAATATCTAAGGTCTACAAGATTGTGTTGCAAAGATATTGGGATTATAAAATCAGAGTTTGTGGCTAAAACTTAATTTTTACTGCTAATATTCGCTTCTGTATAGAGCGTAGACGGAACGTATCGCATTAAGCTTCACAAAAAAGTGTGATTACACGAATTTGAAAGATATTATTTGGTTAAATACCCGCATATTTCTGGGATATCCAGGAGAACAGTTGACAACGTTTTATTTGAATCAGCATTTTCTTTACTTTATTTTTCTGAAGGTTTCTTGGTTATATGTAAACTCTTCTTGGGGTTCTCTACTTTCTACTAGATTTGCACATGTGTGTAAATTGTACAGTATACTCTGCACACTTTACACTTTAAACTTTACGCTGCACAGTGTACATTGCACTGTGTACAGCTAGATCTGAAATAGATAGAGACTGATGTTTCTTATTAATGTGTCAAATAACATATAAACATATTGTTATCAATAACCTTTTGACCTTTATAAAAACATACTCACAGAGATCTAGAAGCTATGAAAACTTTCATACATGTTTTAGACCGGGTCGAAATTGAAATTTCCATCCTCTTGGTCGTACATTATTTACCTATCTACATTTTGCAGCCCTATACATGTACATTTCAAAACTACAACGCACTTGTTTAAAAGGAGTAATTGGTGAAATACTGATAGATTTATGCGTGAGAGCATACACACTTTGAATCAGTGTGTATATTCGGAATAAAAGAGACGTAGATTTAATTAACAATTAGTTAGGGATATTCCATTTCCTGATAAAGTATGGCATTTAAAGAAGATATATATATATATATATATATATGTGTGTGTGTATACGTGATCTTTTCAGGCGAGTTTAAAGAAGAAAATAGGTCAAATGATTACTGGGAGTGTTTGCAAAGAAAATGATAAAATTACGAATGAATTGGGTATTTCTATTCGATGTTTTTGTTAACAAAATTTGGTAAAAACCATTCTCCATGGATCTTGCAAACATTTCCCTTAAAGATGGCTTGGGCGGAATGTAGAGCATATGTAATAGTAANCCCCCCAGCAGGAATAGGGTTAATGTGTATAGGGTGAAACACTTACATACAGAGAGAGATAGAGAAGATTAAAAGTATTTAATTAAAACTCAGCAAACATAACCCAAAACTTTATAGTTTATTTTATAAATTGTACTTTAGATTCAGGCCACAACTTCACAACTTTCTATCTGGACTAGGCTAAATGGAATCTTTATAATTGTAACAGTTTATCCAGCTGTCTAAATGGAGGGGTTGTTAAAAATAAATAGCTAAACACTATTTTCAAAGCCCTTGTATTAAGCCTTATTTGCGAACAGTTCACTAAAGTAAACGTATATATAATGTATTTCTATACACAGTACACAGTCCTCTTATTTTAACATTTTATTTAAATGCACACAGTACACAGTCCCTTTATTTTAGTATTTGATCTATGTTAATACAGTACACAGTCCCTTTATTTTAGTATTTGATCTATGTTAATACAGTACACAGTCCACTTTATTTTAGTATTTGATCTATGTTAATACAGTACACATTCACTTTTTTTTAGTATTTGATCTATGTTGATACAGTACATATTCACTTTATTTTAGTATTTGATCTATGTTAATACAGTACATATTCACTTTATTTTAGTATTTGATCTATGTTAATACAGTACACATTCACTTTATTTTAGTATTTTATCTATGCACATACAGTACACATTCACTTTGTTGTTAACGTTATAACTTATATTGTTGAAGATACAATCCTATGTTATGTGAGGGTGCAGTGCCTGGATTTGTGTCATTTATTCTAATCTTGTCAATAGAAGAAATCTCAGATGGAAGGGAATCCATCTCAGTTTTATTGTTCAAAATTCAACTTTTCTTCTGTACATTTATTTCAAAGTATCTCGACAGCTCTAATGTTTACATATTCTGTTTTTGGTATCTTCTAAGTCTTTGTATTTTATAGATATAATTTGGATTATGTTTATCAAGGTTAAGAATGGTTAGTTTTCTTGACAGAAAAATGTTAATTGCTTTTGTAATCAGCGATTTAAAGAACAATGGATTTTTGATACTGAATTATGTAAGATCAGCTGGACATTTTGAAATATCAAAGGTTTACACAATCAGGTTGCAAAGATAAAAGGACTAGAACATTTGAGTTTGTGAACTCCCTTTCCCTTAATAGACAAACTAGGCTATCAGGGCGCTGTGTGACTATCTTTTTTATTAACTTTAATTGTTGCTCAATCTTCTACCCTTTTCTTTTCCATAAAACGATGTTACTTCATAATAACAAATTTTGCTGATTTAAAATTTGGTTTCGTGGATTTTCAAAATTTTACAAAAATCAAAAAGTTTGACGACTGCTACTTTTTGTAATTCTGAGCATCCCTAAACCTTCCCTAGGGTCATGTGAGGTCCCATAAAAATTTTTGGGCCCGGTAGGTTCAGCCATTTTGACGTTTATTGGACACAAACGGACAAACAAACAGACAGACAAGCAAAGTATATATATAGAAGTTTATTAAAAAGGAAAATAAATAATTGACAAGATATTTATAGATGATAAGCATTAAACGTGATTAAACTTTGAATTGAAGAAGATGTAAAATATTTAAGTTGGCTGGGGGGTCCGACAGTTGTTTAAAACTCTTTCAAACTTTGTAATCTAAATATTCACATTTGTTTCTGTTTTCTTCATGTTTATTTTCATTAAGTCCTTCAAAAGATCCTTTGATACAAATCAACACTTCCCAACCCAGAGTATCAAAATAAATAACTCAAACTTTTCGCCTAAATTTTGACACGGTTGCTAAACAAGGTATTTTTCTTAAATGAAAGATAAAATTGTCTTAAATAAATATTAAATTTGTTTAAATAAATTTTTGAATATATAGATTTACAAAAAGAAAAAAGAATATTAAAAGAAATATTCCTCTTTGGATTCAAAAATTCTAATAGAAGTATTCACGCCTGCTTGATATAGTATAAACAGACAATTTTCAACAACACAGAGAATGTTAATTTATTGTATTTGCTTCACAGAAACATCGAATAGAGATCTTACTATAAAGCAAATTTTGGATTAAAATACAACCACTTTTATTTTTCTCGAACATTTTCTTTAAAGCACCAGATATATCTAGCAAACCTTCTAAATAATCAATATATTTGCATCATTAGAAATGTCAAAATATTACGATAGATAGCTCTAAATGAATTGAATTGAGGGGATATAGATATTATTTATGTGTTTTAATTTCATTGACATGAAAAATCTTATCATATGTTGATGTCTGAAAACTAACTAAATACGGAATTCGTAAAATTGCTGATATTAAAAATGTACATCAGATACATATCGTTTTATTATATTAGTTAGTTGAATTTAATTAACTGTTAAAATAAACGATCGAAATAAAGAGCAGTTATCAAAATATTATGTTGTTAAGATTTAGTATTTTGCTTAGCTCTTATAATTTCAATTAAAGCAATGATAAGTTTTGAGGTTCATTTCTTTCAAAATATACTAATTTATAATGATAAATATTTATTTATTTATGTAACTTTGAAACATAAACATATTTCTATTTTGATTTTTTTGATAAAAGCAAATTTAATATGCATTAATGCATCTCATTTAAGTTAGCAAAAAAATATAGATTTTTGAATATTTTTAAAGGTCTAATTGTTCATCTTCATTTATATTTCAGACTCGAAATGTGAGAATAGTTCGGATGTAAAATAATTCTAGAGAGAGAGAGAGAGAGAGAGTGAGGGGTGTTTTCATGGAAAAGGAAGAAAACAGGTAAACACATGAAAACAGGTAAACACATGAAAACAGGTAAACACATGAAAACAGGTAAACACATGAAAACAGGTAAACACAAGAAAACAGGTAAACACATGAAAACAGGTAAAAACATGAAAACATCCTAACACATGAAAATTGTAAGAACATGAATTTAAAATTTTTTAAGTAAAATTGGATTAATGAAGTATGTAAATGTATCACAAAATTAGAAAGAAGGATGGAAGGATTGAAGGATGGCAGGATATGGAAGGATGGAAGGATTGAAGGAGGGTAGGATATGGAGAGGATAGAAGGATGACAGGATATGGAAGGATGGAAGGATTGAAGGAGTGTAGGATATGGAGAGGATAGAAGGATGGCAGGATATGGAAGGATGGAAGGATTAAAGAAGGGCAGGATATGGGAGGATGGAAGGATTAAAGAAGGGTAGGATATGAGAGGGTAGAAGGATGGTAGGATATGGAAGGATGGAAGGATTAAAGAAGGGCAGGATATGAGAGGGTAGAAGGATTGAAGGAGGGTAGGATATGAGAGGGTAGAAGGATGGTAGGATATGGAAGGATGGAAGGATTAAAGAAGGGGAGGATATGAGAGAGTAGAAGGATTGAAGGAGGGTAGGATATGGAGAGTACAGAAGGCTGGTAGGATATGAGAGGGTAGAAGGATTGAAGGAGGGTAGGATATGAGAGGGTGGAAGGACTACAGGATATGGAAGGATTGAAGGAGGGTAGGATATGGATAGGGTAGAAGGATGGCAGGATATGGGAGGGTAATGGGTATCGGAAAATAAAGAGGGTATCTTTATGTAAGATTGCTGAACCGCAGAAACTTGTCAGGATTAAGATTAATACTGGACCAGCTCATCATCCATTAAATAGTAACAAAATTTTGCATTATAAATGTTATCTTGCAATCCTTTTTTCTCTTTGTTTCCTTCTACTGCAGTTTAAAATTATATTTATCTACTTTATCTTTATTACTTTTTCAAAATTCGCAAACTTTCTCTTAATTTATCTTTGATTTGTTTGTATCTAATAATGTCTAAACGGCTGAACCGATCAGGCCCCTTTTTCCAGAGTAGTGTATCAAGAAACAATTGCTGCCCTCAAAGTAGAATTAAAAGCTACAATAATTACAAGTAAACAGGCCTTGAAGTGCCTAAAAATTCTAGTATAATATAGCTTAATATGAAATGTGAGTGGGGAGGGGGGGTGAATAGAATATAATGAAAAATGAAAACAGCATTAAAGAATGGAGGCTGGGAGAAACAAAAGAGGACATCTCTAAGATTGCTGAACTACTCAAACTTTTCCAACTGATGAGATTAATTTAAATTTTTAACCCTGAAACCAAAGTGGGCGGAAAATCTATTTTTTAAATTGAATGCTTATGGAATTTTTCCTAATTCTTTAAAAAGAAAATAATGATTATAAAGAAAACTGCACTGTTCGTTATGTGAATTTTTATTCTTTAACAGATTTCTTTGTACTAAACATTTAACCATTTTTAGTTTTATATAAACCATCTTTATTTTCCAATGTATAAAAATCGAAACAAATTGGTCAAGATAACAAAAATTTACGATTTGGAAAATAGAGTTAACTTCGGAAGCTTCAAAATAACAATATTGAACGTGAAACTTCTTCTGGAAGCTGCATTAATATATTTAACTAAAAATAGTTTTAAACAAGATATGAAAATAAAGATTTGTTTTTAGAATTTATAAAGAGTTATTTAACCATGTTTTCTTGTTTAAGTTTCGTACAGAATGTCCCAGCATGACTATGGGCTGGATGAGTCCTGTGATTAAAATGAAATAAAAGAGTTTAAACCAAGCATCATCCCTCCATCAGCAGTTCTTCTTTAAACTACACTTTTCCATTCCCAAGCCTAGGTAGTTAATAGCTAATATTTATTTTTAAAGGGAATGTCAACTTAAATATTCATTTTTAAAGGGACTGTCAACTTAAAAATTTATTTTTAAAGGGACTGTTAACTTAAATATTTATTTTTAAAGGGACTGTCAACTTAAATATTTATTTTTAAGGGGACTGTTAACTTAAATATTCATTTTTAAAGGGACTGTCAACGTAAATATTTATTTTTAAAGGGACCTTTAACTTAAATATTTATTTTTAAAGGGACTGTCAATATTTATTTTTAAAGGAACCGTAAACTTAACTATTTATTTTTAAAGGGACTGACAGCTTAAATATTTATTTTTAAAGGAACTGTCAACTTAAG
>NW_019398687.1:0-13426 GCF_000591075.1 Eurytemora carolleeae
TATCTATCTATCTATTTATCTATCTATCTATCTGACCTGTTGTTTTTTAGATATTTTCCCAATAATATTGATATTTTGGGCTGAAAGTCCTAAGCTCGTATAAACAGCAACATCCTATGTATGATATATACAGGGGGAGTAAAAAATATCCTATGATATATACAGGGTGAGTAAAAAAAACGGAGTTACGCTTTTGACAAAATTTTCTCAACAAATTGTTTAGTAGTACAGTGTACTGTATTGTTTAGTAGTACAGTGTACTGTATTGTTTAGTATTATAGTGCACTGTACTGTTTAGTACTACAATGTACTGTATTGTTTAGTAGTATAGTGTACTGTATTCTTTAGTAGTACAGTGTACTGTATTATTTAGTGATGCAGTGTACTGTATTGTTTAGTAGTTCAGTGTACTGTATTGTTTAGTATTACAGTGCACTGTACTGTTTAGTACTACAATGTACTGTATTGTTTAGTAGTACATTGTACTGCATTTTTTAGTAGTACAGTGTACTGTATTGAGTAGTAGTACAGTGTACTGTATTGTTTAGTAGTACAGTGTACTGCATTTTTTAGTATTACAGTGTACTGTATTGTTTAGTAGTACAGTGTACTGCATTTTTTAAGTAGTACAGTGTACTGTATTGTTTAGTAGTACAGTGTACTGTATTGTTTAATAGTACAGTGTACTTATTGTTTAGTAGTACAGTGTACTGTATTGTTTAGTAGTACAGTATACTGTATTGTTTAGTAGTACAGTATACTGTATTGTTTAGTAGTACAGTGTACTGTATTGTTTAGTAGTACAGTGTACTGTATTGTTTAGTACTACAGTGTACTGTATTGTTTAGTAGTACAGTATACTGTATTGTTTAGTACTACAGTGTACTGTATTGTTTAGTAGTACAGTATACTGTATTGTTTAGTAGTACAGTGTACTGTATTGTTTAGTAGTACAGTGTACTCTATTGTTTAGTATTACAGTATACTGTATTGTTTAGTATTACAGTGCACTGTACTGTTTAGTAGTACAATGTACTGTATTGTTTAGTAGTACAGTGTTCTGTATTATTTAGTGATGCAGTGTACTGTATTATTTAGTAGTACAGTGTACTGTATTGTTTAGTAGTACAGTGTACTGTATTGTTTAGTAGTGTACTGTAGTGTTTAGTAGTACAGGTGACTGTATTGTAAAGCAGTACACTGTACTGCAATGTTTACCTTCCGTAGCTGCATACAAGGTCTGCCAGTAACATAAATAATCAGATAACCAAGATCCTGCCAGTGCCGCACTATATNAATGAATCAATGAATCAATGAACCAATGAATCAATGAATCAATGAATCAATGAATCAATGAATCAATGAATCAAGGAATCAATGAATCAATGAATCAATGAATCAATGAATCAATGAATCAATGAATCAATGAATCAATGAATCAATGAAACAATCAATTAATCAACAAATCAATCAACTAATCAATACACCAATCAATGAATCAAGATCCTGCCAATGTCGCACTATATAAACAGCTCCAGCTCGTACCTAAGCATCTACAATCATCAATCAATCAATTAAATAATTAAAACTCACTGAATCAAATAAACAACAAAAATGAATCAAATACCAAAAATCAATCAATAAATACTTTAAAATAATTTAATTAAATACTCAAAACTCAATCAATCAATTAATGAGGTATTTAATCAGCAAAACAAAGTTATAATAATTAAACATAAGTTAAAAATCACCTTTTCCCGACACTGAGACACTGGCGGTGAAACTACCATCGATAGAGAAGACAACCGCCTCGGTCTTCGGCGGTACTATAGTCAGGTACAGATCCAATACTGTATGGTCACCTGGGATATATATACATATATATATATATATTGATGGATAGATATTTAGATAAATAGATAGAAAGATAGAAAAGTAGATAGAGAACTAGATAGATATATAAATAGATATTTAGATGGATAGAAAGATAAAAAGAAAAACAATTATGAACAGCTTAACAGCTTACCTCTGACCACCATTTTGATAGGATAAACCCCAAACCCTAACCGGTCCTTCAGTGTGTACACAACGCGACCGTTCTATTAACCAAACCAAACTTTCAATATATGTACAACTGTACTATAAAAAAGACGAGACATTAAAGGTACTGTAATCGTCATTTCCAGGGATCCCCCAACTTAAATCTGATCATAAATGTGAAATGTACAATTATTATCCTGCCTCGAAATATGTTTAATTTTTATAATTTCTCCATTGCTTCTTATATGCAAGAAATGCGCAGGTCGCTTGTGCAGAGAAACCGCAAATTAAAATAGAAGTTTTAAGAAACAAAAACACGGATATCTAATTCAAACAAAGGGTATCGTTGAGAATCGGGTATTGCCATCTTTGCATGAAGTTTGTAGGGTAATTGAAATTACGCTTACAGTCCCTTGAAGAGAATTCGCCAACGTTTAACAAGACAAAGATATAAAGGGAATGTGAACCTATTTTGAAGTGAATCTTTACTAAAATTTGACCAATATCAATTATATTGGTTCAAGATAAAATATGGAAGTTTTTTTATCGAAAATTAAAACAAACAAAAAGACATTGCTAAGGATAAATATTTTTTGAAAACTTAAGGCATGCAATATTTTGTGTTACTTTTGTATTCCGGATTTCGATCTTTTGTTAATCTGCAGATTAATTTAATCAATATTTGATATCCTGCATCAGTGTTATGTACCCTGATAGAATAATAGAATAGACGAGATTAAGCATTTATCCTCAAATTAAAAGTGACCACACTGGATATCAAGATCAAGCAATCAGGATTATGAGTTTCTAACACATAAGTTTCCAGCTCAGATACTTAATTTGTTTTGTCATTACTCATTAGTAAGATTCTGGATACTAGAGTTTGGGAACGGAGGAGAATACGGAGAACTGGGATCAGTTCTAAGGATTAGGAGACAAGATCAACTTTAATATGGTTTAGGTTTCTCCGGAGATTTCTCCAACCCGTCCAGAGGGAATAAAGAAATAAAGTAAGTTTAAGACCCATTCTAACCTACTTACACTTAACGGGGTTTAATTGAACCCAGAGTGAATTCTACCCGTCCTGGAATATAGTATCATCTACAACAAGACCTGGCCAACCTTAATCTATAACTAACTCAGTATTGGTACATATATCAGGAGAAGGATTAAATTATATCAGCTCCTTTAAACACTTTCATTTCCTTTAATCCAAACCTTTAAGTAAGTAAGTAATTACTTATCTACAAAATATAAAAACAACAAAATAATAAATTAAATGTTTAAGGAGAAAATATTTAAAAATCCTCCAAAAATAGAAGTTGTGGGAATATTTTCCCCAATTCTTAAAAAGAGGAAAAGGAAAGTTACAATTATTTGTCTTAATTAATAAATAATTGTAAATATTTAGTACACATACTCAAATGTAAAGTTGCCATGGAGGCCTGTTGGGCGGAAAAAGATGTAAATACATACATATTATCATTATTCATACTGATGATTGCATAAAAGCATGAAACAAGCTGTTTATGAATGAAATGTTATAAGAAGATTGTTGTGTTTCAACTGATACATATTATCATTATATAATAGAATAATTAAAAAGTGAAGTGGAATATTTCTTATCTTTTGAGTCACCTTCCAGCATATATAGAGATTTACAAAGTTTACAAAGCAATAAATACAAATTCCTGATAAAACTCAGTTTCAGCCAAACATTCAACTTATTACGCAGTTGATCAAATTGTTATATATTCAAGTGACTCTCCACTAGGCAACATCAATATTGGAACTGAGTTAACCGCCCACCGGGAGATTGTTCTTTGAGATCTAAACTAATTTGGTGATAAAAAGAAATTGCCAAATCATCCACTCGGTTCTGATCCGACACTTTAATGTCAAAAAATCCCTTCAAAGGCCCAAAAAAATAAAATTTCAAAACAAAGTATTTTTTACAATTTTTTTGTTGATATTTTTTGCTGAATTCATACAATTTGTTTTTTCGAAATCCATTTTTTACTGAAATTTAAAGTGATTTCTCCAACATTAAATTGTCGGATGGGAACCGTATGAATGATTTCGAACATCCTCGTGATCGCATTATTTCTTCCAGGTTTTAATGCCAAAACTCCCAGTGGAAGGTTGGCTGATTTCTAAAAAAATCATAAATCAATCATACCTACTCTCCGCTGTATGGTGTATTTCCACCAGCCAAAACCAAACTTCATCATCACTTCTTCCGATTTAAAAAGGCAGTTTAACTTTCTTTACGGATAATTTAATTCTCTATAAGTAAGTTCAGCGCATGTTTATATAGAGTACACGATAAACTGAATAAACTATGTTAACTAAAATTCTCATAAAAGGAAGGAAAAGTTCAGTTCTAAGGTTCTACAAGAGCATATATTTAGAATGAGCTGCTGCAAGTATATAGGGTTCTAAGGTTCTACAAGAGCATATATTTAGGATGAGCTGCTGCAAGTATATAGGGTTCTAAGGTTCTACAAGAGCATATATTTAGGATGAGCTGCTGCAAGTATAAAGGGTTCTAAGGTTCTACAAGAGCATATATTTAGAATGAGCTGCTGCAAGTATATAGGGTTCTAAGGTTCTACAAGAGCATATATTTAGAATGAGCTGCTGCAAGTATATAGGGTTCTAAGGTTCTACAAGAGCATAAATTTAGGATGAGCTGCTGCAAGTATAAAGGGTTCTAAGGTTCTACAAGAGCATATATTTAGGATGAGCTGCTGCAAGTAAATAGGGTTCTAAGGTTCTACAAGAGCGTATATTTAGAATGAGCTGCTGCAAGTATATAGGGTTCTAAGGTTCTACAAGAGCAAATATTTAGAATGAGCTGCTGCAAGTATATAGGCTTACCCACATAGGATTTGGAACAAATATGGAAACCGTTAAAAAAACTTTATGAAATCTGAAAAATTTTGTTAAAATTTTTGGTATTTTTTAATACAGCTGAATTGCGCAGCAAAATCACAATGTTAGCTTTATTTTATACAATTGATCATCTTCTCATTAAATGATGAAACTTTTTTATAAAAGATAATTACAAACTTGTACAATATTATTTTAGTAGTATTACAGTATTCCAATTTCTCCCCCTTTGGGATTCTTTGGTCCCAGGGACCCTCCTCCTGGGGGAATCCAAGGAGGGGAATCCAAGGACCCAGAAAACCCCCTAGTGGGAAACAACATCCCAACATTTATTTTTGATATTTTTTAAATAATTGGTATTAGAAATTGTCCGTATGTTCTTCGTATCTATTCATTGGTTCAGAATTCTGCTATTCTCTGCTTCTTTTTTAATTCTGATATTTCTTGTTTGTTGCAAGGAAGTTTAGCTCATTATATGTTTCTAAATTCAATATCTCAGCTGCTGACACTGAACCCATGAGCAAAAATAATAATAAAAAAAATAATCCTTGCAAGTTTTCTGCCTTGATGTCTTCAAGCTTGTCCATGATCCTCCTGTCCTCATGATGCTCCACGGGGTGGTCTCTCCACCTGTGCTTCAGGAAGCTCTGCTCAAAGGACCAGGATCTTCAGGCGGTTGGAGGCTGTCCTCATTCCTAAAGTTCCCGTTTACATCAAGCTGCCCAACTCCATCTTCCAGCTGATCAAGGGCCACTGTTCCTATTGTTTCAGAAGCCTCAATTTCACCTTCATCTTCTGTGGAATGATCAGACTCTAAAAGTGGGATGATCTCATCCTCAGATGCATCCTTAGCCTCTTCCTCAGCCTCCGCTGTAACTTTGACAATGGGAGCTGAACTGCTCTCCAGAGAGGCTAGGTCCATGGGATCAATCTCCTCCTCATCTACATCATCCGGACTCACAAGGTACACAGGGTTCCTCATCATCAATCTTGATCTGCTGATCTTCGTGGGGACTAACTGTAACTCAAGGATATCCTGTACACTGCATGTAGCACAGGACCCAGCGCGGTAGTGTGCAGGAGACAATTGTGTCTACTGCTAGGGCGCGGGTTTTACTGACTCATGTTCTGATCTCTCATTGTATCTAAGGGACTGTTCACCCTTTTCTGGATCAGTCCCGAATACAACAACATCTTGGGTAATACTTGTAAATTATACTTGTACTTGATGCTTCTCCACATTAGGAAGATTTGTGGTTGATGGATATTAACATTTTTCCCATGGGTTGTAGGTTTTACTTAAAAACTGGCTAACTAGAACTGTTTCTAAGTCATGGATATATAATAGAATGGATATATCATAGTCAAGGTTTGATGTAATTTTTTCGCTGGGGTGTTATGCAGTACATTAGACATTGGACCCTGGAACTTACAATTTGTCATTGGTTTCTGGATAGTTAATAGATGTCAAAGGAGTATAGAAAAACATTGTAAGTCTTTAAAACTTGATAAGATTTAGCCTTTTCTTTGTATTATAAAAATTGTTGGAGATACTAAAGATTTAAACAACCTTGCTTATATTTAATATTTTGAATTTTAAACAAATTTCTCAATATCTTTGTCAATTCTTAAGGTACCAAAACGGCAGACCACATTTTGGAATTCTGAAAACAAGGCGCCTTTGATGTTACCAACTCTTTGAAGAAAATGCTATGTCAACAAGATTTTAGCTACAGTATCTCATTTCTGCCCACTTTATACCAAAGTTCTTCTCTAATTTGGACCCTGAACTTCACTTCAAACTTTTTTAAAAGTACAAATTATTTTTATGGAATGAACAATAGCCAAAATAAAAATTTGTTATAGAAGAACCTAAAATTTGCTATGCAGAGGTTTTAGAAATTTCCTAAAAATATCCACTGAGAAATAACAGCTGCGTAGCCCACCGACAAAGTTACATGTACACTAGCCGAGAATAGATAGATCGGTAGATAGAAGCATACATTTAAGCGGGCTGTGTTCTAAGTAGTGCAAGTCAAGCTTTTTCAAAGCAAGCCTAGACCCATGAGAGGTAAAAAACCTCTGTTCTCCAAGGTAATACAGCGTTGACAGAGGAATGCAGGCATTCCTTGTTGATTATCTTGTTTTCCTCATTAATTTTCCTTCATACCTATTTTGCATATTTTGCACAAATTTTTGTTTGTGTATCAAATTCGTAATTTTTTACACTTCCTTATGCACATGAGAAATAAAACATGCAAAATCAGATTTTTGTATGGAGTTCTGCGCAAATTAACTTTATTTATTTATCTATAATATATATTCTATTAATATTATATATATAATATCATTCATCCCTTTCAAGCGTCATGTAGAATACTGTAGAATACTGATAGATAAAAGAAATTTTTTATATTTTACATAATATAATCTAATATAATTTGGTACATTCTGATAAAATAAAAACACTTAGCAATTTGTTTTTCAGATATTAAGAAGGAAAACTGAGTAGCCCTCGAAAGGGTAAATTTGTTCAAAATGTCGGCCTTAGAAGGAGCAGAGGCAGAGGTAAGAAAATCCAACCCCTTAAACCCTTCAGCTCTTTCATAGAGTATATAGATTTACAGGATTTCAATGAACATTGTTGTCTCATTATAATCTACATAAGAATACAAATAATTATCTTAAAAATATATAATGTATTTTGCAATCAGTGACCATTAATTACAAATAAAAAGAATTATTTTAAAAAGGAAAATGTTGTAACAAAATGTTAATTCATAAAAGCATGAAAAATCTGTAATTTAGAAAGGGGAACCTGAGAAACCCAAAGAATGTGTCTGTACATTGAAACTTGGAATATGCAGTCCTTTTATTGGATTCAATCCTAGCAGTACCGAAGAAGATCCTTTGTTCCAAGTGCTTTCATCGAAATTAACAGAAAAATTAAAAATGGCCATGGAAGAGTTTGATTCATTTCCACATGGAGTCATAGCTATGCCCCCGGACCACGCACCATACATTGCTAGAAAAAAGGATCCTTATGAAACCAAGAACCAGGACAGCTCACCAGAATTGGATAAAAAACCTGATGAATCCGATCTGGCTGGTTTTTATGCTGAAGATTTACTCTATGGAACGGTTTTAGCTGAAATAAAGAAGTTAGATGATTCATCAGATGAAAAAGCATTCGTCATGAAGGGTTATAAGTCCAGTACTTTTATCCCACGCTTGCGAGATATAGCAAACAAAGAGGCCAAGGCAAGGGGTAATGATCTGCCAGTGGAGCTGACAGATATAGAAAAATTAGTGAATCTTGATCTTAAACCCCTGGATGACTATATAGCAAAGAAGAGGAATGGAGAAGATGTCAGATTAAACAAGCAGTTTGAAAAGTTCATAAAAACCCATGGATTGGAACCTGACGTTCGCTCGAAATTCAAATTCATGAGAGATCATATGAAAAATGGGATATCAGACGCAGAAGTAGATACCTTGATTGTTCTCCCATTGCGTAAGCTGCTAATTGTTATTGAAACTAAAGCAGCAACAGAGGATACAAATTTCCCCAGCAAACTCAAGGAAGGATCACAGCAGTGTGAAAAATTCCACCAGTACTTAAAAGCTGCACACTGGAATATCCTGTCTGAACAATGGAAATTAGTGAAATGTGTTTCATTCCCATTAATATTCAACCTAGAAGAGGAGAAAAATCAGGAGAAAATAAGACGACCGAACTGCGGATGCTGTCAGAACTGTCAAGAATTCATTATCGACGGAAGGAAAGTGTGGATCATTGGTTGGAAAACAATGTTATAGCAAATTATTAATCAAATAAATGACACTTCTCTTTCTACTTGAATACAAATTTGTTTTGACATTTTTGGCAAGCTGAGACCAAAAAAGAGAAAGTCCATTTTTTCGAAAAAAAACACTTTCATTAAATATTTATTTTGTAAAAAATACAGTTGATTTAGACATTAAAATCTGCAATTTTCCAAATTATTAGCTAAAAGCCACTAAAAAGTCGTAATTTTCCAATTGCCTTCACTAAACACCTGTTTTTCTTTATTTATAACTAAATTATTAATTAACCCTGTCTAAAGCCAATTATTCACATTATTTACATATATGCTGTTAAAACAAACATTCCAACTTTTGTCCAACAGGAAGCTGAAAAACATGGGGGCCTGGTTGAGAAATGTTTTGGACAGATTTCCACCAAAACATGATATATACCATGAGTACACCAATCTTATCACCAGAATACTTGGCTTTACTATGTACAAGAAGAACCCAAGCCCATGGAGTTTAACACTAACAGAGAACCGAAAGGTCAATGACTACGCAATTACTGGAAGTGAATCAGGACTTTCTAGTGAAGCACCTGAAAGTTGGATCTGGTTGAGAAAGGGGCAACTTGAAGCTTTGAGTTGTTTGCGTGTTATTTTCTCTGCTGATTACGGGACTGGGAAGACGCTTTTACTGAAGGTAAGAAATTACATTTATATTAAGCTAATAGATTATAACATTAAGATATGAAGTGAAAAAAAGTGTTATTTAATATTGGGATTATAGATTAGTTGTGAGTATTAATGTTGTTTTGCAGAAAAAAAGATAATTCTATATTTAGAAAAAAGCCCTGGAGTTAAGTGACAAGGCTGCCAATCAAGGAAATACAAATATTTGAATACATTGATTGAACTCCAATACATATTATGATAGGCTGACTAGTGACCACCAGGGGTGGATACAGGAGTGAGCCATGGAGCGACTGTTCACCCCTGAAAATTGTTCATCCCTGAAGCTTTAGGGATGATCGCTACGGAAATAGAGAGAAAGTCTAAAATTCCAAATTACGTAGCAATTTCAATAGAGGAAGTAATGTATTTTTCATATTCATTCATAGTCATTAAAAAGGCATAATGATAACATTTTTAGTTGTGTCTTAAAAATTATAAGTTTTCCTTGTTTTTGGTTACTCAAGAGGATAAGGCTTTACTGACGACCGGGAACTCTTTTAATACCATGGATAAAGGTTAATTTGATCAATTTGAATAAATAAAAATAAAAATGTCTTTCTGAAGAATAAAGTGAAAAAATAACATTACCTCCTTTATTAGTCTAAACCATAACAAATCTAGTCATTTGAAAATAATATGATTTATAATTTTTGTTTTGTAAAAGATTAGATTACAATAATGAGCATTCAAGCAAAAGAAAATATTTGTTGCAGAAATAGGGGCATTTGGTCAAAAGGTTCTTTTCATCTCCCTAGCAGCACTAGCAGATAAATATAAATATGCAACAGAGGCTAAATTTGAAGAACACTGGAGAAATGAGACAATATTAGATCTCTGCAATAAACTTGATTTTGATGATCAAGTGAAAAAAGAAACAATGAAGGTAGGTAGGGGACAATCTTTGATTAAAATTTTTGTCCTAAAGGCTAAAATTTCACCCATGCCACATGATACAATGAGCCACAGTTTGTCATACTAAAATTAGATAGGCACTTAAAGCTGAGACTTAAAGGGACTATTGGCGTAGAGCCTCTGTTTAAAGAATTACTTACATGATTCACAATGGTACTCTCTAAACCTTTATTGCTTTTTGTCGTTTTTTTTCTATCTTGAAAAGTGATAAATTTTGTACATTTTCTTTATGGTCTCTTCTGCAAAAAACATTAACTCACTTTTTAAGAGAATCATAATTGAAAATTATAAATTTCCGGAGAGAAAAACAAGGAAATCTCCATCAATTTTACAAAATGGTTCAGTTGTAGATCAGGCATGAAAAGGTCACATGAAATTAAAAGAACATTCACTTTAATGAATTTTTATTGATGCATATTTTCATAATGTCTTGTTACTTGAGGTGTGTGGATTGAGTGATCTGGTAGAAGAGTATGAAAAATCAGGAAAGAGAGTAACAGAAGGGCAAGTTGATTATTTTTATAGGTATAAAAAATAATAATTATATCTTTGATAATAAAGCAATAATCTTAATTTAAGATAAATACAAGGTGTCAAAATAAACGCTTTTCAAGGTACAACAGCTCTGATTATGATTAAATTTTGACATTTTTGGACAATTTCAAAATCAACGTACTATTTCCGACCAATGAACATTAGTTAGAGGCTGGGAAAAAAATCATATAAAGATTATAGGAAAAGTAAAAAAAAACATTTTTTTATTTTAATTTTATATTAAGAGATACCTTATTTTGGTTTAAATGAATTATACCGGTCCTTCTTATTATTTCGTTAAAGGAATTGAGTTTTTATCACAAACTCTGATTTTTGAATCTCTATATCTGTGCAACCCGATGTCGTAGACCCTTAATATTTCAAGCTATGAATTCTGTTAGATAAAAGTGTCTAAATTTAAAATATCAAAGGTTTACACCATTTGGTTGCAAAGATATAGGCATTAGAAAGTTTGACTTTTTAGCAAAAACTCAGTTCATTTGTTTAATTCCCTAAATTCTGGTGGATTTTAATCTTTTAAAAGAATTTTCCTATTTTGAGACCCTTTAATGAAATCACAAAATATGTTAAAAAAACAAATATAATAAATCTATGAACTCTACTAAGCCAAAATGGCAAACTTCTGATCGTAATTTATGCTTCTTAAATTTTAGTATTACTAACCTCTATGTTGTCCATCTCTCAGAAATGTAAAATAAAACCATGTATTAGCTGTAGTTCCAGAAAGGGACTGTGAGCAAAATGTGAAGTGACATTCCAATTTCCATATNTTATATTTTTGCAACCCACACAGAGCTTACTGGTAAGACCTTGGGACCTTCTAGCTCCTGTAGCTTAAAGTTTACACACACAAGTGAGCTTAAGCCAATTAGATGTTAGAAATTCATAACATTTTTGTTTTGTTTAATAGTTTATCAATTGTAGGAGGATTTACGAATAAAAACATAAAAGATTTCAATCTGAAGTGCAATTTACTTTAGTTTGAAGAATGAAGGATAAGAATGAAGAATGAAGGATAAGAATAAAGAATGATGGATAAGAATAAAGAATGAAGGATAAGAATGACGAATGAATATTAAGAAAGTAGAATGAAGGATAAGAATGAAGAATGAAAGATAAGAATAAAGAATGAATAATGAAGGATGAGAATGAAGAATAAAAGATAATAAGGGAGAATGAAGGATACAAATTTAGAATGAAGGATAAGAATAAAGAATGATGGATAAAAATTGAGAATGAAGGATGAGACTAAAGAAGGATAGATGAGAAAGAAAAATGAAGAACAAGAGTGAAGAATGAAGAAGAAGAATAAAGAATGAAAAATGATAAAGAAGAATGAAGGATAAAAATTAATATTGAAGGATAAGAATGAAGAATGAGGGATGAGAAAGAAGAATGTTGGATAAGAAATAACAATAAAGGATAAGAAAAAAGAATGAAGGATAAAAAACCTGATGACTTTAACCTTAGATATTTAATATTTATATTAATATTTATATATATCCGAATTTAATGAATTTGAGCAGCTTCTCGAATCAGCCAAAAAGCGGCTTAAATCTTGAAACATTGAATACTATTTAAATAGGAACCAACCATATTTGAGATTGAGCTGCGTCTAAAATTTAAGCCACGGCTCAAATTCTTTAAATTCAGCCTCAGTTGTGTTTAGTTAACTTAAAATCTTTCAATCCATAATTATAATATAAAGATTTTGTGAAAGTACAAACTAAGTTCTTTATACAGTGATAACCAAAAACACTGGATTAAGTCATAACTTTAAATAGTCTGCAATGCAAACAGGAGACACAACAATTGTGCAGTGTAAACAAACCCATTTCACTTAATAAGTGATTTAACGACTTACAAGTTGCTTTGTAACACATCAAATGCACTTCAGTATTACTTAATGTCGTCTTCCTATTCTACAGTTTTCTGGTTATCATTGTAGTCCAGTAAACTCAGAGCCTTATAAATGCATACTTTAGGAAGGGCCCAGGGGGGGGGGGGTCCTTCTCAGTCATCTATGTTACTTTATTCAAGTTCAAAGAGTGAAAATAATAAGATTTGTGTTAGCAATTATGCAGAAACCTCCAAAAGAAATGATTTATTTTTGTCTTAATTAACACAATTTGATTAAAGTTGGTCCACAATCATGATTAGTAGAGTGGAAAGAAGGGGGGGAGGAGGGGCTGAATCAGGTTTGTCCTCCCTCTACTTGCGCCACTGATGTTAAAAGTGTGTTTACAAGATTAAATATGAAATATTTTTAGCTTTACTTTTTGATAAACATATATTTATATATGTCTTCCTTTTTGTTCAGGTAAAAATATCGATCGTCATGTGTGGATGGCAATTAGAAATGTAACAATGTTTAGATCAGAGTATGAGAAAAAATTTCCAGAGGTGTGTCTTAATTTTTCCGGTGAAACCCATAACAAACCCTCAACAAAATTCCATATCTCATATAGAAATATTGGTTTAATTACTTTAACATGTTAAAGATC
>NW_019398688.1:0-5352 GCF_000591075.1 Eurytemora carolleeae
TAAAATGTTGTAGCGTCAATTCTGAAAGTTCTAAATTTCCAACAAAATAACTTGACATCTCATTGCATTTCTCAAACAACAGTTCAAAATCTCAAAAACACAATGCTAGCCATATCAGATAATTTCAATTTAAAAATTTGCATATTTCAGTACTTCAGTGGTAGGCGATTATATCAATACAATCAAGACGGCTTTTTTATTTAAGTTTTGATTGATAACAAGCTTTTTCGAACTACAAGTTTATAAGTTATCAAAGAGAAGCTTTTTTTGATTGCCAGATTCTCTAGATTTCTATGTTCAAGAGTATTCATGATGATTACCAGCTTGATTTAAATCAAAATTAAAATAGAAAGTCGTCTTCGTTGTATTGATATAATCGCCTACCACTCTAGCAATTTTTTGTAGATCTTGTATGAAAAGCAAAGTGCGCGCTTAAAGGAAGCACAGGAAAGACTGACTGGCGAGGGACATGCTGCGATCAGCCAGGAACTACGAATAGCTACACAGAAAAGCAGGTCAACTTGAGGGGGGCCGAGGGGAGGGAATGAAGTGGGTTTCGCCAAAGGAACTAAATACTTCCTTCAAACTCTAATTTTCTTTTCTAATCTTATTGTTTTTGAACCTGTGAAATTTAAATCTACAGTGAGAACCAGAAAACTGTGGAATAGGAAGACGACATTAAGCAATACTTAAGTGTATATTATGTTGCTGGAAAGTTTCATTAGTAGCTTAGTATAACAATTTTGGAATGAAAGAGGGTTTTTTTGACTGCACACCTAGTTCCACAATCCAAATGTTCATTGGACTATTTAAAGTCATAACTTTAATCTAAAAGTCTAAAAGTTTAAGACGAGTATTCAGTTTCATATCATGGATTGAGTCGGAGTTTAGTTTCTCATTTCTATTTTCACTTCTAAAACAAATTAGGTGTTACTTTCGAAATCAAGGATTTAGAGAGATTTAAAAACTATTCACACTCAATTGACTTATTGAAACCCTTGACCAGTAATAAATTTTATTTTTTATTTTTTATTTTGTGAATTTTCTCCAGGATTGCTGAGTTGGAAGGCATGCTGAACCTGGCAACAGAAAGTCCCTCTTTGATTAAAGTGTTCTATCATCCACCACTCTTTGATTAAAGTGTTTTATCATATACTTACAACAGCTATGTCCTGATAAGAGGGTTACTCATTTCTATTTTCACTTCTAAAACAAATTAGGTGTTACTTTCGAAATCAAGGATTTAGAGAGATTTAAAAACTATTCACACTCAATTGACTTATTGAAACCCTTGACCAGTAATAAATTTTATTTTTTATTTTTTATTTTGTGAATTTTCTCCAGGATTGCTGAGTTGGAAGGCATGCTGAACCTGGCAACAGAAAATACAAACAATATTAGACGTCAGAATATGTCACATTTAGAAAAGTGAGTTATCTTGAAAGTTTTTGGACAGAAATTTTCTTTTTATAGAGAAGGTTCAAGCTTTTTTAGATTTAATTTTGTCCCGAGCTTTAGCGAGGGACAAAATATAATCTAAAAAGGCGAGAACCTTCGACCTTCGAGATATAGAGAAAATTTAAGTTTAAAACTTTATAGCACGTCGTACCAAAATAATGGTGTTACAGTGTTATAGGTAATTTTATGAATCCTTTGTGTACTTGTCTTATTGCATTGGCTATTTCTAGATCAATAAGCTCAAATAATTCGGGAACCAATCAAAACTGTATACCACACGTGCTATAATGTATAGCACGATGATTAATTTATAGCATGTTTATTATGAAATTCACGATGAAGTGATTAATTATAATAAAGTACACAACAGTTTCATAAAAAGATATTAAATAAATGGACAATTTCATAAATAGAACAATTTATAAATGGACATTTGCTATAGAACATTTTATGTATATTACACTTTATGATAATATTAACAATGACTAGTAATAAAAAGTCTTAACAGTTGATATGATAAAATGTTCTTGTAAATATGCATTCGCTAGTGCATGCGAAAACATGTTTTTTTCTTTAAAATATGTCGTTGTGGGTATCAGAAATCCGTGTTAAAATACTGAATTGAAAAATGTTCAAGTCAAAAGATATGTTAAAAATTAAAATTTTTAAAAGCAAAGAACGGACTTTTTAGATAAAATTTGGCCGAGTCCGCCCGGAAAATAGTTTTGGTTCCTAGATCAAACAATTTTTAAAAAATTTCAAAAAACTAACAAATGGGTAATATTCAGTGGTACTGGTACTTTAGACTTAAAAACTTAAAAAATCGGCCTCCCCTAGTAATTTTTGATTTTTTAAATAAAAAAAATTCAGCCTTTTTTGTAAGTTTCAATGAACAATTTTTGCTGCGGCGCGGCTTGTTAATTTTTGCAAAAAGTTGATACTGTCCCAGGAATATTAAAACTTATATCATTGCAACGAAAATGAAAATGGTACGAAAAGTTTCCTTGTTGTATTTATCTATCTATCGATATGTAATTCTAACAAAACTATTTTAAAATATGTTCAATATTTCACCTGTTAAATAAAACTTTCCATTTTATAACAGATGCACCCTGTAATTAACGCATGAAATAATAATAATTATGTTGAATCTATCAGTAAATAAAATATTCCATAGGGAGGAGCAACTTCGTCGAGATATTGAGCTAGGAGATAAAGAAATAGGACTACTTACATCAGAGTTGGCTCAAACAGAATCAAAACTTATGAGAGCTCAGGTAATCAGAGATTCACACACGGCTCAACGCTAGGAAAATCATGCATTAACGTAGAAACCGACTCAACTCGACATTAAAGTGTCAGCTGACATTTCCCATTAGTTTGTAAAGCCCACTAGCACTTTTTTGTAGCCCTTCACAAAATAGTTAAAGATTTAAATTTTAGGTTACATTTTTTAGGAATTNGTGGTAATTGTACATCAGACAATTACTTCTTGCGATACCCTGTCTTAAGTTTTGGTCTCAGATCTACGTACACTAGAGAGACAGATGTCGCGATACACAACTGTTAGATGTACTGTTTGTCACCATTTGATCTATACCTAAACGCCTGAGCCCAAAACTTAAGACAGGGTATGAAAATCAGTTTTAAAACCCGTGTTTCAAGAATGGTGTTAGGCATTTTTGTGAATATCAATATTTTGTAATGAAATATTAATTTTTTTCAGTTCATTTATACTCTCCATTTTTTTCGAAACTCTTAAATCAAAATCTACACAAATGTTAAGACCCCAAAAAGGAAACTCGGGAGTTTCGTTCGACGATACTCTTTTAAATTTCGGGCTCAACTGGTTTTCATAAATTTACCCTGTCTTAAGTTTTGGGCTCAGATTCCCTTTTTGAACTCTAATCTATGTTTTTATTGCAAAGACGACGGATTACATCCCTTAGTGGATACGTTTTAAGAATTTTTTTTTTTTATATTAAATAACGACGACAAAAAATGTAAATAAAATTCCACTGTTAACTAGCTAAACAACTTAGGAACCGGCTGAGAAAATAAAAATTAATCTTGTTATCGAAAATAAGTAATCTTATTTAATTATTAGTTTTTATATTCTCTGATTATTCACAAATTCATAGAAAATAAGAAATTCAATAAAATGATGAAAACGAAATACTTGATTCTAACATTGATTTATTGACAAATTTCTTTTGAGAAATACGTTCCTAAACATCTAATTAGTTTACTGTATAATTTTTACTTTATTTTTCGTCGTTGTTATTTAATAATTTTAAAAAAAACCGATTCTGAAAACGTACCCACCCAAATTCACAATTTTTAAACTTTGACTATGCACTCAAACTCAGTAATTATACATCGTGGAAACGCTTTATGTGTCTCAAATGAATCATAAGGAATTTGTCCATAACACTGCATACTCAGTTTAACCACCACACATTGCCGGTTTGTCCCTTTTAACACTGAACAATAAGTAAAGTTATTACAAAAAATATTGTTTTGAGTGGAACAAAATTGTTTAGAAAAAAATTGATGAACTTATGTTACAACAAAGAGATCGTTGGGAACAGTTCTGCAGGTGGTGTACAAATCATTTCATTATCTTTATTATAATTATTATTATTATTAAGACCGGAAAAGTTGACCCAGCTTGGAAATTCAATGTACTACGGCTACCCGTGAACGTGGATATCCTCTTTTTCCAGGATAAAAATTGAGTGTTGTGAAACTTGAATGAACAGTTTTGCACTGTACATTAATTGCAAAAGATTTAACGTTGTTTCCGAAGAAATTCAATTTTTAGCAAAAAAAATATTGATATCTCCATCGTACTTGATCAGGCAAAGTTTAAAGTCACTGAGTAGATATTGATAGAAGCTTAATGTACTGAGTACAACAGGCAAGCTGGGCAAAACTTACAAGTTTAGAAATTTGGGGTAGTTTGTGTATGTATGTATTCTTAACAAGTTATTTTTCCAGTGCATAACATGGGATTCATCTTTCACATAAAAAAATGAAATATTCTGTTATGTGAATTATCAAAATGATCAAAATCAAATGCTTTTATCCTCCTCGGATCGAGAGGAACACTGATTCATCTTTTATTGTTTACTAACAGAGCTAGGGTTGTTAATCTTTTTTGAAAACGATCGTTTTTCAATCGTTTTGAACTTTCAAAAAACGAATAACGATCGTTTTTGAAAAAAAATTATTGACAATTATATTAACAAAGGGTTGTCATTAACGATCGTTAACGAAGGGTTGTTGTTGACGATTGTCAACAAAACGACGAACTTTATCAAAAACGGTCGTTTTTGGAAAAACGATCGTTTTTGAAAAAAATTACATGCAAAAAATGTAATGTCGTTTTACATGAAATTAAAAAGTTGTGGGGGATAATTTCTTAAAAACTACTCAAACTACTCAGGTACCCTTCAGGTCGGCTTCCTTTCTTCGTTAACAACGATAGTTAACGAAGGTTCGTCGTTAACGATCGTTAACTTGAAGGTTCGTCGTAAACGATCGTTAACAAAGGTTCGTCGTTAACGATTGTTAACAAAAGGTCGTCGTTAACGATCGTTAACGAAATACGATTTTTATAAAAAAGATCGTTTTAAAAACGACCTTTTTTAAAAACACGAACTTTTTAAAAAAAACGATCGTTTCGTTTTCGATTTTTCGTCCTCGTTTTTTTAACGAAACGTTAACATCCCTAAACACACACCAGAGAGAACTGGTATAAATATTTACGCAGAGAATACGCAACAGCAATTAAATATCATTGCATTATTATCTTGCCCTGTAGTATGTGTGCACTGTAAGAAACCAACTTCCTCTTAAAATCGAGGTTTTGTGAAATGAGGTGGCTGAGTG
>NW_019398689.1:0-5227 GCF_000591075.1 Eurytemora carolleeae
TTCAGCCTGAGATTATTGATTTACTCCAATGCCTCCCCGTATCTGCCGGACTTGGAGTTCGGAGAGATGTTCGGGGGGTGCAGGAGTTCTTTTCTCTGATCTCTGGGAATGAAGTTATCTTGAGGAATGGTTTTATAGATCTCACATCCTTGGCTGTACTGGCTGGATATAAATTCCACTCCAAGAATATGACTGCGATGGGAGTTCAAGTGATGGGTTCTCTCTTAAACAAGATGGTTTCTACAGCAGATGATCTCTGGGGACTTAGGTGGGAGGAGATTCCTGACCCTCTGAAGTGTTATGCGTTGGGAGATATTAAGTTCGGATTCATTACGTACAATGTACTAGCCGGATTACTCCTTAGAGATGTTTTTCCAGACCCTGATGTACTATGTTGGTACCTGGAGTCGGATCAATTCTGTGCTGTGACTTGGTTTCTCGACTGGATTTTGAGATCCCTAGAAGGAGTTGAGGTTTACCAGATGGCAGAGGAGGAGGCTGAGACTAGAGTCGCCATGATCAGGTCCTTGAGATTTAGAGATGATCGTGATAAGCTGGAGAGTGATACCACTCCCCTTCTCAAGGTATGGATGCAAGTACTGGGGTCTTGGCCATCTGTTTCTAGTGGAGGGTGTAGAATTCTTCTTCAGGCTCGAGAATGGTTCGGAGTTCAGTCGGAGATCCTGTCTAAAGTTCAAGTGGATTGGTCAAATGAGGTGGTATTCCGACTTCCCAGGGTTTCAGATAAAGACTATCTCAGGTTTGGTCTGAAAGAGGAGGAGCTCTCGAGTGATTCATGGAAGAACCCGGTACCTGGAGTAAGAGGGATGACCCGGCCTCCTGGAATGCATGCTGGATTCCTAGTGTTCGATCCTTCTGTGGATTTATGTTCTAGGATTGGTGAACTATGCTCTGCTCTTGGGAGAAATCAGCGTTGGTGTATCCTGGAATGGGCCAGAATGTTCCCGGAGAAGTTCAAGGCGTTCTTTGCGAGGATGATGCGGGATACAGAGTTCAGGTTGTATTACAAGATGATCTATGACTGTATGAGGCTTTCTTATCGACGGATTTTTGATATTGTTGCTCCCAGAGTGGCCAGAGTGGAGTTGGGTTTAGCTCAGGGAGTATTGAATACTCTAGCTCAGGAAACCCGATTGCTGGAGAAGTCCAGGAAGGAGACTGCTTTGAGAGAAGCCCGTGTAAACTGGCTAACTGAACTCTCCGAGGATTCGACTTTCCGTGAGAGGTCTAAGTGGAGAGAAGGAATACCAGAGTTACCTGTTTGGAGGAGGAGAGGTGGTCAGAAGAGGTCATACTCCAAAGTTCAAAAACCTGGTAAGGATCAAAGGAAGAGATTGAGATTGGCTAGACAGAAACCCTCTTCTAATCCCGTCCCTGGTGATGTTTCTGCTGTGGATAAGAATGCTGCTGAATCCGTAATTACGGAGAAGAATGTTCCTGGATGCTCTGGTGTGACCAGAGGAGCTGTCTGCTCCAGGTCTGTTGTGAGTAGGGAGCGAGCTAGGTCTAGGAATAAGAAACCTGCCCGAGTTCTCACTTATGATGAAATTATTGAAGGAGAGGATACCATTCCGTTCCCTGATAATCTAGAGTTCAGGTTCGAGATTCCTGAGGAGGTTGAGGGTATTGAGTTGTTCTAGCTCTTCTGAGTGTTGGAGATGATTAGTGATTCCAGAACCTTGTGAATAAACAAAGAGTGATTTTTTTCAGGGAATGAGATTCCAATTATACTGGTAAATATCTTTGAAGCATGATGATGTTCTTCTTGCTTCCTGGCTGCGTTGGGGGAGTGTTACGCGACGAAATCGTCTCGTCTAAACTATTAACCCCTGACGGACTCGATTGTGCTGTGAAGCCCCTGTGGAGGGGAGAGCTGGACTCCGTACTCTCTGAACATTTAAACCAGTTATAAGTGTACGCTACCTACACGCCATATTGTTTCATGAATTTTCTCGTCAGTTAAAATTGATATTTACGGATAGTAAACCTGTGTGATTTTTCGTAGCTAAGGCACTTTGAGGTACATATCTTTTTATATATATATATGTTGGATAAAAGGAATTGATTTATGTATCTTCGCAAATACGAGTTTAAACCTTGTGAATATGTTTTAGTTATTAAATCATTGTCAGAATCCCTTTTTCCTTAAAAAGGCTTGATTGTAACGATATAAATTGAGTTTTACAGAGGCCTTAACTTTTGAAGGATTGTGTGCTAGATTCTTTTTGCTTGTATGATTCAATAAAGTTTTAATTCGGTCAATCTTTAGATTGAACCGTGTATCCTGTAATTAGAGCCCTGATTATTCTGAGACTGAGAGATTGTAGAAGAGTCTAAGGAGTCATGAAATTATAGGAAGTTCCAATCAACCTGAGCTACAAAATGACTAGGTTCGATATCTAAGGGTTTATCCTTGAGTTTTTTATTGTCTATTAGCGGCCAGGGTTGGTCGCGAAACATTCAACTGTGAAGCCCCTGTGGAGGGGAGAGCTGGACTCCGTACTCTCTGAACATTTAAACCAGTTATAAGTGTACGCTACCTACACGCCATATTGTTTCTTGAATTTTCTCGTCAGTTAAAATTGATATTTACGGATAGTAAACCTGTGTGATTTTTCGTAGCTAAGGCACTTTGAGGTACATATCTTTTTATATATATATATGTTGGATAAAAGGAATTGATTTATGTATCTTCGCAAATACGAGTTTAAACCTTGTGAATATGTTTTAGTTATTAAATCATTGTCAGAATCCCTTTTTCCTTAAAAAGGCTTGATTGTAACGATATAAATTGAGTTTTACAGAGGCCTTAACTTTTGAAGGATTGTGTGCTAGATTCTTTTTGCTTGTATGATTCAATAAAGTTTTAATTCGGTCAATCTTTAGATTGAACCGTGTATCCTGTAATTAGAGCCCTGATTATTCTGAGACTGAGAGATTGTAGAAGAGTCTAAGGAGTCATGAAATTATAGGAAGTTCCAATCAACCTGAGCTACAAAATGACTAGGTTCGATATCTAAGGGTTTATCCTTGAGTTTTTTATTGTCTATTAGCGGCCAGGGTTGGTCGCGAAACATTCAATCTCAAAATCTTAAAAGGGGTTGATTCTTTTAATTTTTGAGTAATCTATATGATTTAGTAATTGATAAGTGATAATGCCTTTACCGCGAACTCCGCCTGTGGGGCATGATAAATTGATGGGAGGGGGGAGAAGACGTTCAGCCTCAGAAAGTGATGGGGATGTTATGAATAGTACTTTAAACCCAAGCCAAGCCCGTCAATTGGATAGAAATAATGAGATTTCAACTTCTACTCCTCAGATTAATGTTTCGGGATTTATTGATGATTCTTTCCGTAATAATTTGGGGACCAGACTACAGACTAGAATCCATACCAGATCCAAAGGGGATTCTAGGTCGAATGAATTACTTAGATCCAAATATCTTAAACTTAGAGAGAATATAAATGAATGGGGGGCTATTGATTTCACTCTCTCACAGTCCATGCAGTTTGTTAATTCTAAATATGATGGTTTCTGTAGGGATATTGATCAATGCATTGAGGGGTTTCTCCTTAACAGGGGGGATCCAGGTCTTATTGGGGAGTTGAATAGTTTAAAGGATAGACTGAAGGCTATGAAGAGACGAGCTATAGCAACAATCCAGGATGCCCCAGTACTAGATGGTTTTGGCATAGGATGGTCTAGTTCACAACAATCTACTGCTGTTCAATCTAATCAAACCTTAAGCAGGAGTATGAATTCAGACAATGTATTCAGAGATGATCCTGGAGAAGTTAGAACGGATTCTAACAAATCTCTGCCTGTTTACCTTCCTGGAGTGAGTCTGAATATGAATATATCTAGGGTTACATCACCACTGGAGAACATTAGCAGGGACACTGTAGTGGCACCTAGGTCGGAAAACCGTATCATTGCAGTAGATACAGGTTCCACCTGTGCTAGACAGAACCTGGATATGCTGGAATCCAACCTTCGTCAATCTGATGGGAACCGTATCTTCAAGACTAAAGCGAACAACCTGGTAATAAATCCTAGCCTACCGCTAGCAGATACTCTTGATGGACAGCATGGAGCCCTTTCCAATCCTCAAATTGCAATAGAGATTATTTCCAACTACACTGATTTCTGGATGGATAATCTTCGTTCCTATCAAACCGTACTGGAAGAGAAGGTGGAAAATATATCCAAAACTGTCAGGGATATGGAATTATCTCTACAAGGGATGGATATCTTATGTAACTCAACTAAGAATGCAGTGCAAGAGATCATAATCAACAATTCAGAGATTCTGCAGAAGATTGATGCCCAGGGAGCAAGTTTGGATAACTTTGAAGTGGAATCCAAAAGAACGGAAGCTGTAATCTTTGATAAGATCCGCTGTATCCAGGTTTGGGTTGATGATATCAGAGAAAAATCTATTCCTGAAGTTCCAGCAGAGATAATATCCTCATTGCAAGAAGTGATAAATGACAGTGCCCCAGGTATTGCAGTGGAATCCATTCGAGGTGAGATGAGAGAATTAAGAAGAACCGTAGTAACTGGACAACAAATGACTGAAGGTTTGCAAAACATTGTGATTGATCTATCAGATCAAATTAGAGATACGTCTGTGATGCAATCCTACCCCGGAGATGTGATGGCTTCTAGGATGGTTGAGAGAGATGATAGCAATTCAAAGGAACGAGAGGTTGTGAGGAAAGGGATCGAAAGGTTGGAGAGACAATTGAGGCAGCTTACTGATAGTGAGATCAATGAAGAACCTCTGGATATTCCTCTGATCAAGAAATGTAAAACCGTCGATGTCCCGAGTATTCATAATGCTGTAGAACATATCCAGAAAGCTGTACAGAGATATATCAAGTTTCCTGGTAGCGATGATAACTACGTGGACTATGTTACCGATCTTTTGGATGATGCGGCCAACTGGTGTTCAAAAGTAGAAATACTGTACAACAAGGCAGAGATCCACAGCATCAATTCATCTAAGGGGGATACTAATGATGTAGGAGTATTTTCTGATAATGCGAAGGTTACTATATATGAGTTTTTAAACTCTGCAGAGATAGCTTATATGGGATGGGGAAACTCTAGACAGAGAGCAAACCGGCTGTATAACCGCCACCTCTCCGAGGAAATCAAGAGCAAGCTGATTAACAAGTCTGATTCGTACCAGGAGATGAGGCA
>NW_019398690.1:0-4863 GCF_000591075.1 Eurytemora carolleeae
GCATATCCTGGTTTTCAAGTACCCCAGCAGAGATAGGGTTAACAACTATACAAACCTTTATGTTTAATATACGTAATTCACGTTTTTTTTTTAAGTTTATAGCTAAAAAGAATTTTACGGATTTACGAGATCCTTGAAATACTAACAAAGTAACATGAATTTTTAAAATTTCCTGTAAGTTACATGATTGATTAGCCTTACATGCTTTAAATTAAAGAAACAAAGATCAAAATTTGACATGTTTCTGGCTTCAATGAAGAAATTTTTCAAATTAAGCAATTGTATGAAAACATATAAAAGGATCTGAGTTTCTGCCAAAAACTCAAACTATCCTACCCATATATTTTTGTAACCCAATGTTGTAGACCTTTCATATTTGAAACCACGTATTCTTTTACATAAAATAAGTTTGGAATATCAAAATTATAGGAATTAGACAATTTGAGTTTGTGACAAAAACTCAATTCCTTTGAAGCTTATCAAGAATTAAAAAATCTTCTGTTACTCTTGAAAACTAGAGCATTAAACCGGATCTATTAGCATCTGTTTGAAGGTTAACAAATAATAGATATTTTCACAAGGTTTCATGCTTCCTACTGATTGAAGAGTTGTTATTATTGCTACTGTCAAGTGTCAATCCTAAACCGTCCCCCCCCCTCTCCTTTTTTGTAGGGATGGAATACAGCTTTTTTAGTTTTTTTCTCATAGTATATGCCTTAAAATTAATTATAAAGAAAATATTTACTGATATTTAAAAGTAAAAAAGGTAGAGGGGGGGGGGGTACAACGAATTATGCTCCCTCTCCCCCTCTCCCCTTCCCCCCCGTACTAGCATTTGAAGGTTTATTATTTACTTAAAACTTAATATTAAATTTAGTTGAATCATATTAGATTGTCGATAAATTCAAACGATTTGTGGATTAAAAAAAAAATCGCATTATCCCCATCCCTGGGAGACAGCAGGACTCTTTCTCTTTGACAATATTGCATTTAGGTTGTAAGTCAATATATTTACTGACAAGAGGACAATACAGAGCCTGGTCTAATAGAAAACTATATATCTTGGCAGTAGTTCAAATCCTTGGCAGAACCCAGTACTATATACTTACAATATAGATTATACATGGATACCACTATCATGGGAGTATATGGACCCAGTACTATATACTTACAATATAGATTATACATGGATACCACTATCATGGGAGTATATGGACCCAGTACTATATACTTACAATATAGATTATGAATGGAGAATTGAAAAGAAATGAACGGAAATGAACATTTGTCAAGCTACAAAAATGACGTTATTTTCCTCATATGTGATCTGATTTAAATTCGAGGATACCGTCGTTTTCTAAAAACTGCACTGCAGTTTGCAAGGCTCAGTAATAACAAAAGATATAATTACAAAATATATAATAAAAAAACATAATATTACATATGATATGAGTAACATAATAAATAAAAAACACAAGATACAAGTTACAAAATATATAATTACACAAACTAGAGCAAGGCAAATGTTACAAAATATATGAAATGTACTAATCAGCTTATATTCCATTGTATTTAAACATAAAACTAGTTCAAATGAACCATACAATAGTTCAATTGAGGTTCCGTTGAACAATTTTATGTTCATTTGAACTCCTATAGCCGCAGCACTTGGCCCCCTAGCCTGTCCTAGTCGCAGCGCACAAATATATGTAATATTTCAGGGTTAGGTTAGGTTAAGACACTTTTTAGGCCAAGTTCAAACAAACATAAAAAATAGTTCTAATGAACCAATGAATAGTCTAAATGATATGTTCAAATGAACAAATACTGTTTGTAATTTTCTCCTTTTATATATTTTGTAATTATATCTTTTGTAGTTTATATCCTTTGTAACTTATATATTTTCGAACTTAAATGTTCTGTAATTATATATTTTGTTATGATATATTTCCTAATTATATTTTATGTTACTGAGTTAAGTTTTATATTTACGAAGAAAAAATGGCCACTTTAAGAATAACATCTAAAAGCTAAATTTGTTAATAGAAAAAGTAGGCGCGAAGCACTCTAAAAGCCTAGTTAGAATAATTTCTATGAAAGCAATGTAAAGGTTGCCTGCTTTAACCTTGTATTAAGAACTTTCTTTAATTCTGTATTCTGTATTCAAATCCTAATNCCTCCACTATACATGGACCCCCAACCTTTATAGGGTTAAAGCCAATTATTTTTTTATCTAAGCTATTTATTTAAAATTAACATTTTTATAAAAAATAAATAGAGAAACATTTGTCACAGTGTATTATTTGTCAAATTTTTTTTTTCCGACCTTCTTTTTGACTCTTTTACAACCTCCAAAGCATGACCATGAACAAGTAAAGTTAGTTGTCTTTTTTTTGTCATTTTGCGTATTTAACCCTTTTTTAAACTATTCAAAAAGATAAATTTGCAAAATCGATAGATAGAATATTTGGGAAAAAGTAGATAAACAGAAGAATAGACTGCGGTAGATAGATTTAAGAGAATAGATAGATAGTTAGAGAAAGAAATGGAGGCTTGAAGATATTGGGCAGGCTGCAGAATGACGCAAATGTGACGTCAGTTTAATGCTTGACAATGAATGCATGAATTAGGCCCAAACTATTTTAGGCATTCGACTGGAAGAAATATTGGTTGATGGAATTCTTCATTATTTATTCTTTCATGGTGATTATCACCCATGGTATTGTTCATTAATATCTGTCTACAGTTATACAAAGAACTATAAAACTGGTGGGACAAGTTGAATTTTATAGTTTTTCATAATAAAAACTGTATTTGTTTGGGATTTAACCATTGCTGAGGGTCAAAATCTATCCCCCTTTCCCCTATTAAAAGCCTAAGATCCAAAGGTGTAATTTATGCACCATGAATAAGGTTGGATAGTTTCCACTTTTTTTAAAAAAACGATCGGTTGGTTTTAAAAACAACGAAGAAAAATCTAAAAACGAAAGGATACATTTTTGGTCGGAAAATCCAAGGTCAGGTTTGTCTCGATAAAAAAAAACATTTACGACAATATTCATAACCTCATCTTCCGGAAAAAAAACTTGAAATTAATTGTCATAAATCTGAACTTCAGTAGCGAAATGTTTTTTCAAAAACGATTTTTTTTCGTTTTTTGAAAGTTCAAAACCGCGTGGTCCGTTTTGTAAAACGATCATTTTTTTCTCAAAACGAAACGATCGTTTTTTTCTCAAACAAAACGATCGTTTTTTTTCCTCAAACGAAACGTTATTTTTCTGAAAACGAAACGATCGTTTTTTTTCTCAAAACGAGACGATCGTTTTTTTGAATTATTTTTTTTAAATCGAAAAAAGATGGTCTTTTATTGTTTTCTAAAACAAATAACAACCCTATTTATGTAACATTGCAGAGCAAAATCTTGAAAGCAAATGTTGAAATGATGTACAATGTACAATGTACATAGCACAATTTCACGAGTAAACTGAGCACACTTCTTTTAATTTAGTTATTTATTATGTTTTGCGTAACTCTTTTTTATAAATTTGATTTATCTGTAATAGTCATAATAAACGATTGAAATACGCAAGAGAAAACCTTTATTTGACGCATTTTATGACTAGTAAGAATTATCATGATAATATCAAACTATTTCTTATCACTGATAAACTTTTATTACAAAATAACTGGCTACTCCGACTTTTACAAATAGTTTGATTTATAATAATATAAAAATAAAGTTTGACTGCATTCATTGATACTTGGAAAAGTTCAGAAAAATAAATCAACGCATTGCAAATGTTCTGCAATCTGCAATCTGCAATCTTCCTGCACTCTTAATTTTGAAATAAATAAGTGCAGAGGCCGATTTTAAAGAATTCGAACCGCGGCCTAGTTTGAGACTCGGCTCAATATGATTGGTTCCACTTAAAATTGTATTCAATGTTATAAAATTTAAGCTGGCGCTCAATAGAAACAGGTATTTGGCGGATTTAAGACGCGGCTTAAATTCAATAAATTCGGACTCTGGGAAAATTTTTTGCATTAAACAACATCATATAAAAATAGAATTGCTGAAATGTCGTCTTCATAATAAAAACGAAGAAAGGAAATTTATTTTATACATTTTACGAATCTGTTTTAACTCTTAATAAATATTTCATATCAAAAAGTAGTAAAACCAAACCGTTTACTGAGATTATAACAAAAATTTATTTATAATATATATATAGTTATCATAAAATATATAATTATATATAGTTAAAAAACATTTTTAAGGTTTTTTAATATTTTTGGTTAACAAGTTTGAGTTTGTTTTATTGTTAAACTTCAACTTCAAAACAAAAATTAAAATTTAAACCTTGCATTTCTTGAATAACTTGAATTTAATTATTTCCTTTAACCTGTTCCCTAATTCATTAAAATGTTAAATAATGAATCAAGAGGCATATAAATCTCTCATGACATACTACTTAATTAATTCTATATCAAATTAATTAAGTTTATTACTATCAAATGTTATTATAATTGCATCTATTTTTCAAGGTCTTTTCAAATACCCCCCCCCACAGTTTAAAGGCTATAAGCTTAAAAAATCTCAGCTCTGGAAATCGAGTTGAGTCGTTAAGGCTCATCAATATCCAATACAAAGTTTATTCCCTGGATATCGAGTTAAGCCATTGAGGATAAGCAATATCCAATACAAAAGTGTATTCCCTGCATATCAAGATAAGCCATTGAGGATAAGCAATATCCAATTAAAAGATTTTTCCCTGGATATCGAGTTAAGCCATTGAGGATAAGCAATATCCAATACAAAGTTTATTCCCTGGATATCGAGTTAAGCCATTGAGGATAAGCAAT
>NW_019398691.1:0-15000 GCF_000591075.1 Eurytemora carolleeae
ATCAGGGAAATTCTGGGGAATAGGTCCTCAGATGGTTCCATGGAAAAAAGTTCCCAACTATGTTTACTGGGCTGTACTTTAAGGTCGCTTGGACTGCATGTTGTATACAGGTAGAGTAAACCAGATCACATCGACTAATAGTCGATTCCACGTAAATGCCCATCCGACCTACAAAAAGTGCCCACCCGACCATACAAAAAGTGCCCATCCGACCTACGAATGCCCATCCGACCTACGAAAATGCCCATCGAACAAAAAAATTAATTATTTCATACCTACTGCGATAGGCATCCCAGCTAACATAAAGACCGACGGCGGAATTCATTTGAACTATTTTTTTTGTTCATTTGAACTATTTTTATGTTCATTTGAACTATTTTTTTTTGTTCATTTGAACTATTTTTTTTCATTTGAACTATTTTTATGTTCATTTGAACTATTTTTTGTTTATTTCATTAATAATATTTTAATAGTTCAAATGAAAATAGTTCTAATGAACTAAAAAATAGTTCAAATGAGCAATATATTTACTCGTTTGAACTATTGTTCATTTAAACTACTCACGTGGTCCCAAGTGCAGTAGTTGAAATGAACAATAGTTCAAATGAACAATAGTTCAAACGGCAGTAGTCCAAATAAGATAGCACCCATCTTTAGTGTAGCAGATGTGCGTAGGTCGGAAATATGTCATTGATGAGTATTAAAGGTCGTCTTACACTTTATATGTCCGAATGCCGCTGATATCTTTCTCTGATGTAAAATAAAAATCTCTGAACTATAAATTGAAAGTCCAGATGTAAAGAGAAAACTGGGTATTGGGGTATAAGGCATTTAACTAAGACTGTTTTAGACTGACAGTCGGCCCAGAAATTCTGTTGTAACACTCTAATCTAACCTAACCCTGTAGTAGATCCAAGTCCTGTGCACAACGCGTCGATCGGAGTGCGTGTTCCAAAAATCTTGCACTAGTGTGGAACCCCAAACCTCATGAATGACTTCTATTCGAGTCATTAAACTATACCGATTTGTAGTTCAAATCGGATTACAAAAAAATGGAAAAAAGTATAGCATCATGGGTATCCTGTTCTTTTTATCTGACATGTTATGTAACAAATCCTGGCCTATATTTAATATTTGGTAATTTCCTGTAGAACGAGTTTTAGCCCCGCCCCCCTCCTCCTCCCCTCCTATCAATTTTGTACATGAATCTTGTATAGAAGACATGGATATAATTGACCATGGGGCTGCAATGTCTGGCCCCCTAGCCTGTCCTATATCTGCAGCGCTCGGCCCCGTAGTCGCAGTGCTCGGTCCAGAAAGTGTCTTTAACCTAACCTAACTCTAAATATATACTAATTTTGTTAAAAACTTGAAACTAAAGACCCCTTCTGGCCGCAGCGCTCGGCCCAGAAATTGTCTTAACTTAACCCTAAAATAATAACAAGATAAGTGGTCATGTACAGACCCTAATAGTTTTTATACTTAATACATTTCTTCTCATTTAGAATTATATTTTCAGAAAACGATATTTTTATATAATACAATATGGGAGGATTCGAAGCCTGGCTGTCTTCCAAACTTACAGAACTTGGAACAGACGAGAGTGTTTTTAGTCCATATATCAGTAGGTCATTAATATCTTCATCCACATTTTATTTCAGTATGCTTTTAAACTACTGTGTTTTAAAATTTGATTTTTCGAAATTTACGAAATAAACAGAGGAGCTTGTTTGCTGATTTTCTTTTTTAGTTAGTAAGGTACCACTTAAACCTTTAGCTGAGCTAATATAATATCTATCATATTTTTTTTTCTTTGTGACAATATTGGATTTATACTACTGTGCCATGTGGGAGGAAAACCTACAAAACGCATTTTGTTTTAAGGGCGGTATCTTTTGATAAAGATTTTAAAGAGACGGATGTGAATATGTCATTTAAAACTTACTGTAGTAAATGTTTTTCTGAATAATGATTCCCCTCCTTCTTATGAAAATAATTTTTCTTTGAAAGAAATTTATTCGCTGAATCAGGAAAAACAAATGATTTTTAAGAGAAATGGAAATTAAATGTTATGTCAAGTAAGGACGAAAAACTTTCCTTTTCATTTATAGTTTTTTAATCTCCCCCCCATCTTCGAAAATTCTTAAAAATAACTCCCCTGTGCTTTAATGTAGACCAGGGTCCTTTTATCCTATTATCTTGTCCTAGTTGGAATCCTGTCTGGTGACGAGGAGCTGGAGGAGAAGAGAAATGGAATCCTTGAAATACTCTCAGGAAAATATTGAACTCAACCAGTTTATTTTTCATTATTTTAATGACGGGTTTTCATCTACATGAAAGGTTCCTTGGGTCCTTATTTCTTTGTCCAGTTTCTGAAAAAAAGGTTAAGAGAAAAAAATTGGAAAAAAAAATTTACATTAAGTTGGGAAAGTGAAAAAAATCATTGGGTGGAAGGGGAGTAAAAGTGAATTAATTTTAGTATTAGTAGGATCCAAGTCCGGAAATTTTATTTAATCAACGGATATCTAAACTTATAGCGATTTGAGTTTATATATATTGTGTAGATGTTGTGAGCGAGGAATCTTTAATAAATTCAGTATTAAAGGGACTTTGAACTTTAATTAACCCTCCATGTCTGAGATTCACAATGGTACCATTTTTACCTGTGTCCTCTATCAAGGATTCACAATGGTACCATTTTTACCTGTGTCCTCTATCAAGGATTCACAATGGTACCATTTTTACCTGTGTCCTCTATCAAGGATTTATGCGATATCCTGAGTTTCTAGCTATAAAGTGCATTATTTTCAATCTAGGGTTTAGGCTTAGAACTTTATTAATGTTATTTAGAAAAAGTTTTTACGGGTACCATTCTGAATTGGACATGTCATGTTTTTAATTTAAGTTAATAGTCCCTTTAAAGGAGATAGAAGATGAATGGAGTAAATTTAACAATAATTCTGAACCCGTCAAACCATCACTGCAGTCAACTATAGACATCAGGGAGGTTGTTCGTCTCATCTTGATAAACCAGTTCATCACGACAAATCAGTTCTTGGGAAATATTATATAATGATAAATAAGTTCTTGGCAAATATTTCATCCTGATAAATCAGTTCTTGGCAAATGTTTCATCATGATAAATCAGTTCTTGGCAAATATTACATTATGATAAATCAGTTCTTGGCCTTGCTAAATATTTCATCCTGATCAACCAGTTCTTGGCAAAATTTCATCATAATAAATCTTTTCTTGGCAAATATTATGATAAACCAGTTCTTGGCAAATATTTCATCATGATAAACCAGTTCTTGGCAAATATTCATCTTGATAAATCAGTTCTTGGAAAATAAACCAGATTTATATGGAAAATAAATGATTTTCTGAATGAAAAGTTTAGAGGGGGAGTAAAATTGTTATCCAATTTTTCATTATTTCTCAAATCTTAAAAAGTTTTTAAAGATACCATGCCGTTGTTTCATAATTGAATACCTTTGTGACTAAATTTTTTAATGCATATAACAATATCTTAGGGAGGAGTAAATTTATTTTCAATTCTATTAAGTGATTTCTCATTTTTATCCGAACTTAAAGGGATCGTAAGTATAATTTCAAGTGACGATTCCCAATTCACAACGGTACCCTTAAAACCTTGGACCACTTGGACTGATCAATAATGTCGGACTTATTCTTATTAATTTGCAAAAACGGGTTTAATTGTTGAACACTTTATTTACAAGTTGTTTTAGGTTTAAAAAATTTAACTTTTACTTTCTGGACTTGGCAGAAAATAAATACTGTCATTCGAGTTTTTGGAAACTGTTTAAATGCAAGATCTAACTGTACACAGAGCTCTCTTCACATGATGAACAGTCGAAGGTTTAAAGGGTTCCGTTGGAAATCGGGCATTGCCCTCTTTTCATGTAGGGTCACTTGAATTTACGCCTACAGTCCCTTTAAACACCAGAATAAAACATGAAAAGATGAATCTCGAAACAAAGAATATATGATCTAGTGACCAGATGCATAAAATAATGGAGGAGAAAATGCAAAGCTTTAATTTAAACAAACATGAAATTTCGGATGAGCAGAAGAAAATTAAACAAGCCATTCTAGCTTCATACTCACAGGTTTTAATAATTTAACTTTTTCTTAATTAGATATCACTTCACCAATTTTAGCTGAAAACGACTGTAAAGAAAACATTAAAGGGGGTATTGGCTGAAACCTAAGAATCCGAGGAGTTGATTGAGAGATATCAGAGTTTTATCTGATGTTCCTGAAATTAATATAAAACTGTCAAAATTATACCAAAACGTATTTATGAAAGATTTTATATCAGATTCGTAATATTAAACAGATCATATTCAACAAATACGCAACCAATCTGAAAACATCGATATCCCAGAGGAGCCCAAGAAACTCAAGTTTGCTCCTATTTTTATTTGAATTTAATAATTTTTCATTTTTAATAGATATAATTGATAATAGTATTTATGCGTCCGGAACATGTCACCAGAACTCCAACCAGTGGCAGTGCAGTATTATTGTCACGTGTCTTCGTCTGTATCACGTGACCAGTATACTGCATTGTCATTGGAGGGATTTCTGGTCACGTGATACGGACGTATATCTTACAATGCTTACATATATACGTTTTGGTCTAAATTTGACACTGTTTTATGCCTATTTCTAGAGACAGGAACATCAAATAGATGTCAAGGTATCATTCAACTCCTGAGATTGTCAGGTTTTTGCTTTCATTTTTCCTTTACTGTCCCTTTAATACAAAAAAAAGACTCAACTCTTAATTAAACTGAAAGGGGAATTAATTTTCATGAGTATGGTCAAATATGAAATTGAAAGATAATGCTGTTGAATATAGATTTTAAATGCATGAATGATGATGATGATAATGATGATAACGATATATTGTGATGTGTTGTTAAAAGACAATGGTGATGATATTAAATTAACTATGATTATACTATGGCTAATAGAAATGAATAAAGAAGACATGAATGATGATAATAATAATACTGATAAAGATGTATTGTGATATGTTGTTAAAAGACAATGGTGATGATATCAAATTAACTGTGATTAAACTGATAGAACTAGTATTGAATTAAGTTGATGTTGATGATGAATAAAATCTGTTCAAAGGTAGAAGATGGTGATGAAAACGATGATGAAGATGATGATGATCATGATGATGATCTTGGACCTGGATCCAGCGCAAACGTCCAAGCCGTCCAACAGGTAATTTTTTATCAATTCAAGGGTATTCAATAATTATTTTGTTAAACATTCTATGTTTATTGAATCTTATCCTCGAATTTTTTATTAAAAACTTCTCTTTCTTATTTTTTTTTTATATGTAAGGGTTTAATTAAATCATTGAATGACAAGAAAATTAATGGTTTCCTATTAACAGAAGAAAATTAGATTTTTGTGGAAAATATTTGTTTAAGAAATATCTTGAAGAAAAAAATTTCTAACAGAATTACAAAAATTAGAATTTTTTTCATTTGGACATTTGACCGAATTTCTGTGTGTCTCTACTCTACAGGGACCAAATTCAATGAATTGCGAGAAGTAGTTGAACTACGTAGACTTAGTTGATCCACTTCTCTTCATCTAGAACTGTAGCTCAACAAGGTTCAACAGTTCAACTTCTTCTCTCTGTTCATTAAATCTTGTCTTAGATTTTATTTTTTATTTTCCATTTCTTGCCAAGCCTAGATAATAATAGATATATTCTATGGTAGGCCCAGGCTGAATGGCGGGAGACCCAACGACAGGCCGCTATGGCGAAGAAGGACAAGGACAAGCAGGACAGAGAGAATCAGAAGAAACAAGCAGAGGACAGGAAGAAAAAAGCCCAAGATAAATCCGCCAAGGGAGAGCGGCGAAGTGGCCGATAGAAGAATTATCTTTAACATTTTTATTTTCAGAAAAAAAAATAGTTTTAAAATGAGTCAAAGGAACAGCAGTGCTGTTTCTAGGCTGAAAATGGATTATATGAGACTAAAGAAGGTTTGAATTTCCATTTATATTTTTTATTTCATAATATAATTATCATATCATATGGCTAAAAAAATTGTCCCCAATTTTGCTGAAGAAAGATATTTATAAAGAAAAAAATTTCTGATTAGGATCCTGTACCCTATATCGTTGCTGAACCACTACCCTCTAATCTACTGGAATGGCATTATATTGTGAAAGGTCCAGGGGATTCACCCTACGAAGGTAAAAGTTGCAGGTCTGATTCACAATGGTACCCTTCAAACCTTTGTCTCAGCAAAAATGATGTTCTTGGGGCGCTTTGCAGTTTTTTCCCATTTTTAATCCAAGAAAGAGATTAAATATACCTTTGTTAATCGGGCATGAAACACTTGATTTCGTTTACAGGCCCATTTTGTTCTTACGAATTTACTATTTTGCAGTGCTCAGGTTCCATTTAGTTTGCATGCGGATCCGGATCCTGGATCCGCATTGGAAAAAAATGAATTCGGATCCAGGTTATTTCTTTGAAATTTGCTGCATTTTTTTAACAAAGCTAAATTTTCAAATTTTTTGTCTTTTTGCTTATTTTTATGCAAAACTTTTTAAAGCATTCAGAAATTAGGAAAATTTTTCAACAGTTCAAATTTGGGTTTGAGAGTAAAAAATGTTTTTCTTGCAGTTTATGGTTGATAGTTTGACCCTTGGATCTGGATCCGTGGATCCGCATATTTTTGAGGATCCAGATCCGGATCCAGGAAGCCAAAATCTCTCGGATCCGGATCCTAAGCACTACTATTTTGTATAACCTTTTACAAATGTTAAAAGCATGACAGTTGTGTGTACTATACAGAAATTATTAACTATGAGTAAAAAATTAACAATTTTCTTAAAATTTTAAATTAAGTAAACAACCCCTTTAAGGTGGGCAGTACCACGGGAAGCTAGTATTTCCTGCGGAGTTTCCCTTTAAACCCCCGTCAATATATATGATAACTCCGAATGGTCGGTTCAAGGTAAATTATATAAGAATTAGAGTAAAAACAGGGGTGTATATTTTCGTTTTAAATCGCCCCTCCCCTTTTTAAAAAAAAAATTTCCCCAGAAGTAATTTAGTTTTGCGCAGGCCGGGAAAAAATCTTAGGTTTTTTTTACTGAATTTGGGGAAAAATTGATTTTTAAAGGGAAAAGATGATTTTTTGGTAAGAAGTATCAAAAAAAAGAAAACTTGCCGTCTTTTTTTCATTATTTTCCCATATTATCAGAAAAATATACACTTCTGAATAATTAGAAAATATATTTCTTATTTATACAACATCCCTATTTATTGGAGACTAAAGAGCAGAGTTAACCTTTAAACCTTTTTAGACGAGTTTTTAAGTTCAATTTCAATTAATTCAATCAATCAATTGATCCAGCTATGAATTAATTAATCAATCAATCAATCAATCACTTAATTAATGCAAAAGCTCTTCGCTCATATATTTATATGTTAGCTATAGCTAGCCAAACGACTGGACCAAATTGGCTGACTTTTTTTTCAAGAGGGTTTTTTCCCTACTTATTTTTACTCCACGGGCAACGCCGGGCATTAATTAATTTATCTATCAAACAATCAATCAATCAATTAATTATTGTCTAAAGGCTTTACTTTTTGAAAAAGATGCTCCAGCATTTTGTGTTTTGAAATGCTCCAACGTAAATGAATATATTTCTAGACGGATACCAGACTTTGTTTATCCATCTCAGATTATCATCCAGATACATGGAATCCAGCTTGGTCTGTATCCACAATATTAACAGGTCTGTATCCACTTTACTGTGGTCTCTATCAATCATGTTAACAAGTCTGTATCCACAATACCAACAGGTCTGTATCCACAATATTAACAGGTCTGTATCCACTTTACTGTGGTCTGTATCCACTGTATTAACAGGCCTGTATCCTCATTACTTACGATGGTCTTTATCCTCCATACACACAGGTATATCCACTTTACTGTGGTCTGTATCCTCCATACAAACAGGTATATCCAGTTTACTGTGGTCTTTATCCTCCATACAAACAGGTATATCCACCTTACTGTGGTCTGTATCCTCCATACAAACAGGTATATCCACTTCACTGTGGTCTGTATCCTCCATACAAACAAGTATATCCACTTTACTGTGGTCTGTATCCTCCATACAAACAGGTATATCCACTTTACTGTGGTCTGTANATACAAACAGGTATATCCACTTAACTGTGGTCTGTATCCTCAATACAAACAGGTATATCCACTTAGCTGTGGTACGTATCCTCCATACAAACAGGTATATCCACTTTACCGTGGTCTGTATCTTCCTTACAAACAGGTATATCTACTTTACTGTGGTCTGTATCCTCCATACAACCAGGTATATCCACTTAGCTGTGGTCTGTATCTTCCATACAACCAGGTATATCCACTTAGCTGTGGTACGTTTTCACTATATTAACAGGCGTATATATAGATATGTTCAGGTCTACTCAGTTGTATAATTAGATAATAGTTATGTTCACTGTTCAGGCTAAGTTGTATATATAGATATTAAATATGTTCAGACTAAGTTATATATATATATATATATACATAAATGTTCAGATTAAGTTTTATATATTTTTAAATATGTTCAGGTCTACTAAGTTTTATGCTGGAAACGACCCCGACATTAGGCTCTATAGAAACTACAGAGAGAGAAAAGAAGAAATTTGCCTACAGGTCAGATCGTAGGGGTTATTATTTTCATAAAACAACCCTCCCCCTCCTCCTCCTCTTTGAGGCTTGAAAAAAATAGGGGTTTCTTCGCGGAATTCGGGGAAAAAAGATTATTCATAGTGAAAAAAATAAATTTTTGGGGAAAAGTTTCAAAAAAGGTCAGTTCCCTTTGTCCCCTCTGTAAATAGTATCTAATACTGCAAAGGTTATAAGAGGCTATTTATTTCTCATTTAACGGTTTAATTTGAAATTAAATATCTCTATTTATAGCTTTATAGATCTCGACATATCATTCAGTTTTTGAGCTTAATCAACTCATAAAAATGTCTTAATAATTTTGAGGTCGTTTGTCTCTTGGGAATGTCTGCGTTTTGTTATGTTTTGGTTTGTGGTCAACGGCCCATTAAAAAACGTTTATTTTTTTACCATGGAAATTTAATTGAAAAATATGGTGTTCAAATATCTTCAAATAGTCATTAATCTAAAACCCACGAGTCTATGACCTCCTAAATTGTATCTATCTAGGTCCCTGGAGTTCAACCTGAAGAGCAAGGTGTTCAAAGACCTCTTCCCTGACCTGAAGAGGGAAGCTGAAGATGAAATTGTACGTAGAAATCTTCTTCAATCTCAACAAACAGTAGTTCCGGTGAATATTTATACTTATAGTTCTGGTGACTTTATCTGGTGATCTTTAAAAATCAATCAATCAATAATGATTGATTTAATACAGTGTTACTCACAATGGATTTATAAAGGACGACCTGAAACTCTTTAAAATGTACGAACTATGACTTGAATTTAGTCGACAAAGGAATAAATAACTTGAAAGTTGCCGGAAATAGTGAATATAAGAAAAGAGATTGAATAAATTTCCTACAGTCGTCTCTGAAATTCCATCTTTTATGGGTAGCCCCTATTTTTACGTTGTAGATAGGAACACTTCTGATATCTAGCCTAAAAACAGTAAAAATCTAAATTTTTCTAAATTAAAAAAAATTATATTTTTTTAAGGATGAGAGCGTGAGTGAAAGAAGCGCCGGAATGCCGGGATTTGTTTCATTCTTCCTCAATCTCGGTGGAATTGCCGCGCTAGCACTTCTAGTCAACTATGTTCTACAGACACTAGAACTAGAACAATAATAATATATAACACAGGTTTCAACATTTTAAACACAAACTTGTCAGGATTATGTTCTCTGGTAGAATCTGAGGGTGTATATTTTTAAGGATTAACCCCCCCCCCCCTCCCGCACACTTCGCGAATTTTTTTAAATTGCATCTTTTATACTTTTCAAAAAATCTTTAATTAACACCTCAAATTCATCTCTTTATATATAGTTCCCAAGTCACTTTGTTCCAAGATCAAACTCTGATTCGGCCGTCTAGGCTTTAAGTTGTTTTTTTTCCGAGCCCGTGTACATTAGATAACGATATGGCTTTCACTTTGCGCACAATTAAACCTAGACATCTGAAATTATTTAATTTTAATTTACCCTTAATTATAAGTGAGCTATTAAGAATATTTTAAATTATCTTGAGGCTTTTCTTAAACTGAATGTTATATTTTACAATTATCACGGGCAGCCGTAGTACAATTGAATTTCCAAGCCGGGTCAACCTTTCCGGTTCCAGTTTGTACTTTACCGCACGGACAGTGGGTTAATAAAGCAGACAATCAACATGACTAGTCAGTGCAACAAGGTTGACGTGGTCAGACTTTATGCTTCATATATGTTGAATATATTTATAATTGATTTATTTGTTTTTGCTTCTACCCTTACCTCCCTTATGTTAAAAATGTTGAAATCTGGATTCGAGTCTGCTAGCCAAAAGTTTATAAATTCCTAATATAATTGTTTAATTATTTAAAGTTAGATTGCACAAATATTAATGATATTCTTTAATTGTTCTCTGCCTATTTAACCCTATTCCTGCTGGGGGGGGGGTCAATTTGACCCCCCCCCTGTAGTTTTTTTAAAATTACTCAACAAGTATTGGTCTGAGACTGTTGAAATTTTCTGACTTTTCCTACATACCCAAAGCCCTCCCTTTAGGCCTAAAACCGGGCTTTAATACTAACTGCCTGAGTCCTCAGGCACACTGCCTGAATGACTGCTTTTTCCTGTAAAGTGAGAAAGAGAGAATTCGAAGGAGAAAGAGAGAAAGAGTTTCTTCGGTAAGTTTAGTTCCTCCACGCCTCTGAGTGTGTATGGTTTAGTAGGAAACCTGGTAGAATTACTGAATCCCGGCCCTGCATTTAGTCTCGAACATCAAAAGTCCAGATTTATTTACCCGACATCGGAACATTAGTCGGTTTATGTTTTTTCCGGGTCAAAGAACATCCAAACGGGGAAGGACTGCGCCCAGCGCAGCAACGTTCTGATAACGAACGTAGTGGAAGATTCCATTAACGAAAGGCAAAAAACGATAATTCTAAGATTGTTAACGAAAATAAATGGAAAATAAAATTTATTTTTATTATTGTTTTTGCTTAAAATTTGATGAATCTTACATGTAATAAAAATTATTCGTGTTCAAAGGGTATTTTTTCTTGCTCAGGCGATATTTTTAAAAATAAATAGAATAAATTCTTGCGCCCTCAATGTAATAAGTAATATTAAACGGCTGGCTCCGTTAACAATTTCGTAAATATCCATTCTTAACACAATGATATAATAGTTAATATAATTGAGATCGGATTATAACAAAAGATAACTGGGGAAAGAAAAGTAGTAGTTTAAAGCTATTTCTTAGTACTCATAAAATCTGGCCCCCAGGATTCCTCTATAATTAATGGTCTATCATAAAAAATGTTCATTTATGAATATATATATATATAAANTGTATTAAAAAATCTATAACTAAGAAGCTGGTCTGATTATTTCGTTAGTTATATATAAATATAGAAATATTATGTATGTACGAACTTGGGAACCCGGCGCTGCCCAGGTTACATAGTTATTCCCGCCATTTACCCGCAATTGGTCTAAAATCATGATTTCAGCTATTTTTCCCTTTAATAGGTGACCCACTAAACTTAGAATCTCAAAATTCTCCCGAATTCCCAAATAAATATTTGAGTCAAATCGGTCCAGGGGTTCAAGAGTTATAATCGGAAATGCGAAATGTAGAAATGTACTTATAGCCGGCCATAACGTCACTAAAATATGTTACAAAAGAGATTTCATCGTTATCTGCTGATTAATTAGGACATCTTTTGAAATTCCGATTTGGGCATTTTTGTCTATATGGATTGTCTTAAGACTTGTGATAGGAAACTGGTGACATGTCCTTTATAGTTCAACTGGTTACTGCGTAATGCCAGATCATCCAAAAAAAAAATCTCTAACCTTGATGGTTATGATGCTAAGGTGGTTTATCAAAAATCCAAAAATATGTTATTCAAATTTTAGAAAAACTAGTTATTTTTATTTTTGAAAACATTAACAACATATATTTTTAAGGGGTTTTCAGATAAGTAAATCTTAGGTTTGTAAAAGCTCAAATAGTTTTTTAAATTATTGACATTTTTGGATTTTTTGAAAACATTTTTTTAATGACCATCCTCTCCTTATGTTGTTGAATGCTTACAAGTTTGTTGACTGTTTAGCGTATACAAAGTTTGGGTCAGTTGACATTTTTGCATCTTAATAATCGTGATTTGAAATATTGACAATTTTGATTCTTTAGAATCGTAATCATTACTGTTTGGAATCTTGTATGAAATATTTATAATGAATATGTGAATATGTATAATTTTCTATGGTTTCTTACAAAGATGAAGTATTTCCAGTTTTTGAAAAGAGAATACACAAATAGAAATAAGGATTCTCAGATTTCTTTTATTGTTTTTCGCGGATTTTGTCGGTTAAAATTTTCGAGAGTATTTCTTTGATTATATTAGATTAAAGGTTTTATGTTTCAACATATTTAAGTATATATATAACTATATACAGATATAAATTATTAGTGTTAAAAATTGTGATTTTTATTTTGATAAAAATACAGATTATATAAATAGTAATTTTTAATATTTAACCTCACGGTTAAAGTTCAGGTTTAAATTAAGTCAAATGTGGCATTTGACCATGAACTTAAATCTTAAGTCAAAACTTTTCGTTCTTTAGTTTTAGACTCAGGAGAGGGAAAGATAGAGAAGAGGAAAGACAGGGAAGGGGAAGGTTTGTTCTAATTTTTGTGGTTATATTTTTGGTCGTTATATTTAGAGTTATGTCACTTATTAAACAATTCTTAAAATTTAATGCATAAAAAACCATCAGGGCTGGTACCACTCATTATTCAATATAGGGAAAGGTGCTTAATAATGGTGGTTTCTGATTGATAGACTGGCACAATGTCGGTTGTTGAATCCATGCAAATCATAAACCCAGGCTACAATTTTAATGTTAAGTCACTTTGAAACTGTAGAATGCAGGTAGGACAGCACTAGAAGTCTGATTTGATCAAAGTTTTTAACATTCTCATATGCATTAAGCAAATAAACACAATTCATTTCTTAATTTGCTATTAATTGAACAAGTAATCGCTCCCGCTAAAGTTTCTTTATCTGCTGAAGAAAAAAAAAAGAAGAATGAAAGGTTTAATGGGAGTGACCGGCTATGCAGGTGGTTGTACTGAGAGTGTAGCATTTTGAGACACATAATATGTTTTAATGATGTATAATTAATGAGTTTCAGTGCAAAGTCCACGTTCAAAATCATCCATTTGGGTGGTTACGTTTAGAGAATCGATTTTATTTTAAATTATGAAAGAACGACGACAAAAAATGTAAAAAAATTTACAGTAAACTAATTAGATGTTTTGGAACATATTTCTCAATAAATCAAAAGTTGAAAAAATTATTTCTTTTTCATCATTATATTGAATTTCTTCGCAGATTTCTTTAAATTCGTCAAATGTCGTCTTTTCAATAAAAATTCCGGGAAATCTACAGGAAATGATTGTTAACAAGGAGACATTGAAAGTGTTTTATTAAAGGGTCCTTTCCTCAAAGGAGTCTTTTCCTCTCATACAAAGAAAAGAATCTAAACATGTTAAACCTGTTGAACCATAGATTACAATGTTGGGTTTAAGAAAAACAAAGAATAGGTTAGAGGCAAAGAGTATTAAAAATCCTGACCCTTAAACATTTAGAAGTATAAAGATTACAAAACAATTTTTTAGATCTATATTGCGTAAGGCAAAAAATAATTATTATCAAGATAAATTTAATGTCAAACAAACTTGGAATGTTCTTATAAAAGTTGTAAACTCAACTAATTTAAAATCAGATATTCCTGATCAGTTTCATTGTAATGGTAAAATTATTTTAGGCTTACAAGACATATCTACGGATTTTACAATTTTGCGTGAATGTTGGATCAAGCTTCGACTATAACTATTCGTGCTCCGAAACAAAATTTTACAGAATACTTATCAACCCCTGTTGATATAAACTTTGTATTTGCAAATGTGACTCCTGAAACCATCTCTGAAACACTTTCTGTGCTAAAAAGTAAGATAAGTTGTGGTAAAGATAACAGAGATTATGCCAAATATAATATCTCCTGTAGTCTATATTCCTGAAAGCTATAAATGTGCCATAGGTAATATCTATCTACAAATAATCGACCAATAAGCTTATTATCCTCATTTTTAAAATTGTTAGAAAACCGCCAAATGTTTTAAGTTCATAAACAAATACAATGTGTGTCTTTCTATGAGACTATAGAAGCAAGTTCTAAGCTTTGCATTAGATTTCTTTCTGATTTATGTACAAATGACCTTAACACAGTTCTTGGCAGAAATTTATTTTCTATTGCAAATGATTGTTCTGTAAATCCTTCTGATCTTAGTAAAATGTTAGTTAAGAAACAAATGAAATATTTTGATGTCCCATTGGGACATGTATGGAAAGTTCCGGTTTTACAAGAACTTGTAAATACAAGAATGAATAATTTATATGTTGATTGTTGAAGGATTCGATGATTACGTAATAACTTAAATGATAAATATGTTATGTAATGAGTAATGATCAATGTTGTCTATTTGTGCATAATTTTGCATATTTTTTTCTTTTCTTTTGAAAACCTGTATTTTCAAAAATTTATTTAAACAAATTTAAACTACACCATTTCTTTATGTATTTATATCTTTGTGTGTGAATAAATCTTTATGATAATAATATTTTAGCGGTCGACTAATTAACGACAAGAGTCTCAGGATGACTAACTATATATTTTATTCTAATTTA
>NW_019398691.1:17500-24736 GCF_000591075.1 Eurytemora carolleeae
CCTTTTCAAGCTAAAAACGACGATATTTCCCACTTTTTTCGGAGATAAATTTGATTTGATATATTTTTTCTTTTTCGTGCTTCTCCCCGGACATTTTATTTGATCAAAGAATGAGTTTAAATGAACAGTCAAAAGCTTTTAACAAGTCAGAAAATGACATTTTGTAAACAGTAGAATACTTATTGCAATCATGCTTACACACTCAAATGACAATATTTCTACACTTGATATGGGGGGGGGGAGGTCCTTCTAAATCACTAATCTTTTTAAATCTCGAGATTGAATTGAGATTAAATTGAATGGTTTTGGGTTGGTTGAACCCTTGAGAAGATAGAATATAAATGTCTAGTAATCAAAAAAGAAAAGTTTTCGTGATTGGAAATTCAGACTTTAAAACACAAAAATACAAACGATGTAAGTTGATCTTCAGGAACTTTCAAGGTTTTTCAAGTGTCTGTTTCTTCTAAGAAGTTTTAATATTGATTCACAACGGTATATTTTGAATATTTTTAAGTATTTATGTTTGAATCTTGAATCAAATATTTATTTTATATAATACCCTTTAACACATATTCAAAAGTTTATTTTTTATAGATCAACAATCAACATGTGCCGAATTATCCCGGGAACATACTTTATTGTTGTGATGTACTGCATTTAATATGTTAACATTAACAAGAGATGTACACTTTGAACTTCTTTTCAAACCCAAAAAGAATGAAAATTTGTTGAAGACTTTTATTTTCCATCTATTTGTTTTTAACACTTGAGCAAAGTCAGCATTTGATGATTTGCAATTTTTGTCCAAGAATTATTCGATTTTCTTTAAAAATATAAATTTGAGTTCTTCTATGGTTTCTAGCTGATGAGCGAACAGGGAACAGACGTTAACTAAAAACTAAAAATGACATGTTGCAGATAGATCGCTGGTAAAAATGCCAATGCGTAGGTTTTCAGCAACAACCGATGGATTAATAAATGGTATTTTTATCTAATATTTCTGATAAGAATTATTCTAATTTAAAGAATTTCTATGACCGTGTTGCTACAATTTCTTTGATCATTTTGTATCTTAGATCGAAATTGAATCACTCCCATGTTTACAAAAAAAATCAAAAAGCTTGATTTCAATTTAGAATTTACATTTTTATATCCACATAAGATATGAGAGGGAAAATGTGTAAATAAAAAAAAATTCTATGCACTACCATGAATTTTAGGCTAAGATTGCCATGATTAATAATTAAATGAAAAAATGTTTTTGCATGTTATATCATCAAATTCGTACAAGCTTAAAAATAAGCAAAAATTTCAAACTCAATCATCACAGGATTATCAAATGTAAATGCTATGATTTCGGAAACCAACTATATTTTTAAAATAAAAAAAAGCATTGGCAATTATCTGTACATCCCCACCTCCTAGTGCTAGTAAAACTTTTTGATTTGGAAAATCATGATTGGTCATTTTCACAGTCTGTATGTAGGAATAATTACTATATTCTTTGTCTACAAAACTATGAGAAAAAAATGGTTCATAAAAAATTTGACAAAGAGGATTAGTTAGTGAATTCGTATCATATATTCTAGTAGATTTCTGAGAACAAAATTCGGAAGATTTTAACAAAATGTTTTAAATTCCTGAAAGTGAATACAAATTGTTTTATTTTGCAACAACTCAGTTCGCAAAACATGATTGCAGAACCATATTTTAACGATATAAAAAAACATAGTTCTGCTTAAAACAGAAATTTATTTTTAAGATGAAAGAATCTAAAAATTGCGAAAATAAGAATTTTCTTGCACAGAATAAAATGTAGAAAAAATGTATATTTGAAGATCCAGACAAAATAATTGTTACGATCAAGATACATTCTCGACATAACTTTAAATACTCCTCGATTAAAAGCTTTACATGCTCGATTAACAACAGTACCCTTAAGTCATCTATCGGATGGTTGTCGATTCTGTACTTGAATAGATGGTAATTCTCTCAATTTCCTTCCTTGTCTGTGCTGCACAACGCTGATATTATTTTTACACAGAAAATATCAAAAAAATATAGCTTTATCATCTTTGCTATAACACATGGTTTAAAGGGTATCATTGTGAATCAGACAATTAACTTTTGAAATGCCGTCGACTGTTCATTGAACGACAGCAATGCTAACTGTGATCTTGCCAGGCTACATTTGTTGCACAAAACCAAGGATGTAATGCAAGGAAAGTTATTTGAGAAGTGTACACATCTTTTGTACTGCAGTATACTGTCTCTGGGCGGTAATGTAAACACAAGACGGATGTCAAAGCCTGACATGGGATCCATCTTTCACATAAAAAAATCAATGAAATATTCTGGTCAGAGGAAACTATTATGTGAATTATCAAAATGTAATGCTGTTAACCTCCTCGGATACTAAACCTTACTGATGCATGTATTCTTGTTTACAAATTCCGCCCAAAGAGAACTGGTTTCAGTATGTACGCAGAGTATACACGACCGCAATTAACTTTCCTTGCATTACACCCTTGCATAAAACGTGCTAGGTCGATTCTACACTGGGTATTCCAGACTAGACAATACGACTGAATGGATATAGAGTACAATGTTGTACCGGCTAGAATCATGCATTATTTAGAGTTTTTTATTCCAGCTTTTTTTAAGCGGTTTAACTGCAGAACTTGCTTTATTATTCCATGTAATGAACAGTATAAATCTAAACTGAGGTGATTTACTGCGGCTTACATATTTAAGCATCTTTCTTTCTTTCTAATGCATTTTATCGTACCCATGGGCTTCCAGGGAGAATCGTTTCTTTTTCTAATATATATTTTAGATTTTTAATGTTGTTTTCAAAATGCCACTTTTTCAAAAATAAAAATTTCGCGGAATTTTTCGAATCGACACTTTTTCTTTAGTTTTCTAACGGCAAACGTCTATAGTTTTGGCCGGCCAAAAACCTTCCCGTGGGGTTATGTGCGATACCAAAAAAATTGGGCCAATTGTTCAGCCTTTTTCAATTTTAATGGGTACAATAAAACAAGTAAAAATTTTATCTTTTAGAAATGAAAAGTTCTATGTAGAAGTATGTAGAAGAGGGAATTTCTGAAATGTCTGCATGTTTAAAGGGAGTGACCGGCAATGTATCGTATGTGTTACCAATACCATTTAAAAACTTTGTTTGGCAGCTTAATGAGAGATTTTGCCTGAAACTTGGCAATTGGCGCCTTGCGATAATCAACCAACATTGTCACTTCCTTTTGGTTCACTGCTGTTTCGAGGGGGAATGGGAATTGTAAAAATTATTACTTAGACCTAGCAGACGATAATGAACTTATCTCAAAAGTAAAAAAATTTGACAGTAAACCAATTAGTTGTTTAGGAACAGGTTGAGAAAATAAAAATCTAGTCTTATCATTCTTATTCAGTTATTTCTTTCTTTAATGTCTCATTGTTCACAAAACGTTTTCTGTAGATTTTCCACAATTTTTATTGAAAAGACGACATTTGAAGAATTTGAAGAAATCTACAAGCAATTTCATAAAAAATAAGATATTCAATAAAAAGAAATAACTGATTCTAACATTGATTTATTAACAAATTTCTATTGAGAAATATGATCCTAAACATCTATCGAATTTTTTTTACATTTTTTGTTGTTTTTTGATAATTTAAAAAAAATTGATTCTTAAAACGTAATCACACAAATGGATGAATTTAAACGTTGACTTTGCGCTTAAAATTTTAATTTTAAATCATAAAAACGTTTGATATGTCTCAAATGAATCCTAAAAAATTTCTCCCCAATACAACATTCTCAGTTCAACTACCATACATTGTCGGTCACTCCCCTTAACAACGTCGTTTGGTTTATTTGAAAATTCATATAATATTTAAAATTCTAAAATTCCACGGATCTCAATAAAAGCGTTTACAAGGAATATACCACTTTTATACCAAAAAGGGATTGTGGCCGCCTCTTATATATGTTAATAGTGGCCCAACGTTACCATTTAGACCATGATATTATCATACCTTATCTATGATCACTCATGGCCAGGTAGCTGTCGTCTCTGTCCGCCTCTGTCCTCCTTACCTGTACTTGTATATTCGGCGAAAGGACTAAGGATGTATTCCTCTACCAAACTGTACGGTTCTCCCTTACTCAGGGGAGATGTATACCTGCCTCTTGAGGTCGTCGTTTTATACATAAAAATAAAAATCGCCCTATTCTCACGCACTTTATTTAATCTCACTAGAAGAGGCTTATTTATTTGGCGTTCTGTCCCTCTTTGCCGTATATCTATCTTTGAAATAAAACAAGTCATTCATATATATATATATATATACATATGTTACCTATGGCCGGTCAAACGGCTGGACCGAATGGGCTGAAATGTTTTTTGGACTCTCATGGGCGGCCGGGGTATTCAAAGCCTAAAAGATTCAAAATTATTTTTTTTAAATTTTTTTAAAAATTTTTTTCTTCTATGGGCAACGCCGGGCCTTTCAGCTAGTATACAAGACATTCGTATATATTTGCCCTATAGCCGGCCAAACGGCTGAACCGAATGGGCTGCATTTTTGTGCGGACACTCATGGGTAGCAGCTCTGGGGGTCACTCAATTTTTTTAAATTTATTTTATTCCATGATGCGTACTGTATAAGTCTGCTCTATCTGCTTAAAACTAGGCCCTATATGGGCCCTATAATTGAAATTAATCAGAGTTTACAGTGCACGACTTAGATCGACAACATTTAAAAATTAGATAACCAGTCTATCGATCAATCAGTTGTCAGTCTTTTATTTTCAATTTCAAAACCGAGGAATTATCTTTGCATTTCTTTTTAGAATATATGTTCCTATGTATTTCTTAATTTAGATTTCTCCCCACCCCCCTCTGCCCCCCTGGAAACTTTTGTACATGCGTTTAAACTTTTAAAGTAAACATAAAACATAATATTTGTTAACAAATTTTTAATTTTAAACAAAAAAAGTAAGATATATACTAAAGCTTTCCAATGGCAGGGCCCAGGGGCATCTCATCGGTTTTATATAGAAGGGGGGTGTTGTGCCTATCCATGAATATCCGCGCATTTTGTTGAAATACCCAGTCTTCAGATTTTTCAGAAAAAATATTTGGCGGGAAAAGTTTTAGTTTGGCGGATTTCTTCCAAACCCCTGTCTTATCTTAAACTGTATGTAATCTCTGGATTTAGAGAAAATAAAGAAAAACTGAAGAAAGAAAAACAAAATAAATTGTTGTGTACTGTGTCCGTGTCCCCTGTAGAATAATATACTTTTATTGGAAATTGAGAATGATATCAAATTATTCTTCTATTCGTTTCATTGGTCCATAAAAAGATGCTTATACAAAGATTCAAATAAAAACAAAACATTTATTTGATTGAAAATAAATAAAATTTTAATATTTTTGTGCATGTATGAAATAAATTCATGTAGATACAATAAACATGGCTCATATGGAAAGCAAAGCAGCAGCATCGCAATTGTATGTATCTATATGTGTGTTTGTTTGTAAAAAAGCTGGATAATTTATAAAAAGAATGAAACGGCAACGAAATGAAATACGGTAAGGATTTCAATATTTATAATCACCTTATATCTGCCAGGTCTCCACCTTCGACCCCATGTTATCACAATTGAGCTTAATATTTGTTTGTAATATTCAACTGAAAACTCATATTGTTGACTTTAAAAAAGTCAATACGATAAAACAAAAGAGATCTAAAGGTATTTCTAATCTTTATTTATTAAAACAAAAGGTTATGAAATATTTTCCCAAGTGGGGCTTAAATTGGCTGGTATAGAAATTAATAAAGAAACTATAGACGAATATCGGTTGGAAAGTATTTGTAGAGCTTCATGATGGTGGTGCAGATCATCAATCTTGACGGCAGGCTTGCAGGCTTACTCACAACCAGGCTTAGTCTCAGGGAGAGAGATTGCGGACTTATCCTGTATACAGGATAATGGAAGGACGTCTGATATCCGCCCGGATCTCTGGAACATTGTGGAGCGCGGAAGCTAGGTGTAAGCAGTGTCTTCTGCTGTTAGTTCTGTATCTGAATCATCATCACAAAGGAGCCAGGGTGGAGTTGTGGATGTCTTGAGTGTATATGGCTGACTGCCGGGTAAAGCGGGAGCTAAGGTGAGCGGGGATTTGACACATGTGGTGTGCTTGCTTCCTGTGTACACACACACATTTAGAGAATTAACGTCGGCATTTGAGTCGGAAAAATCGTCTTCCTTATATTTCGAATTTGTTTTAACACATATACAGTTGAATATGAGCTGAACCGACCTTTATATTCAGTCCTATAGTTTGTACTGTCCTGCCCAGTCAGTACAGTACACCAACTTCAGTAGGCAGGGTTAGCTGGTGCAACTAGATCGACGCGGGCTGACTTAAAGGAGTGGATTTGTTTAGAATTAAATTGATTTTTTACGATCCGACTAAGCTAAGAACATTCCCGTGGGTCTCCCGAGATTCTCAAGCAAACTATGAGGCAAATCAGTCCGGTAGTTCCCATCAAGTTATTATCTGACAAACAAACAAACAGACAGACAAACAGAGATTACAACTATATATATATATGTATTTATCCTTGTTATGCGCCCTCTAACGTGTATGTGAAAGTAAGGCGTAACATCAAAATGGAGACAGACAAAGATGTAAGTTGAATTATTTTTTAATAGATGACATTTTTGTAAGTATTAAAATGAAATCATAATAAAATTTGTACATTGTTGCTATAATATCTTATATATCATTTTGTTTAAGTGAACCATGCAATCTATAACGAACATTAAATAAAGAATCAAAGAAGAAATAGATCATAATTAACAGTTTGAAACTAGTCCTAGCAAGGGCGTTTACAGAAATTAATAGGAGCTCATAGTGAGAGGCAAAATAAAAATTTTAACTGTAAATTCATAACATTTGGCCTCTTGGATATCGGGCATTAGTATAAGAAACTTTTAAGGTTCACATACAGTCCAATTACTTTAAAAATACTAAATTATCTTTCCTTTAAACAAAACTATAGCAGAAAAAAAAGGTTTTTAAAAATATACATTTTATTATATGTTCTAAAGATAGTAAAAGAAATTTTTGAAAATAAAATTCTGTGAACTCGATGAGAACTTAAAAGAGAAAATTAGGTTACAGCACTGCAATAATATATATTTTTTTGTGGGATGTCAGTCTTTTA
>NW_019398691.1:25029-29368 GCF_000591075.1 Eurytemora carolleeae
CCCCTCCCTTCATTCCAAGGAAATTAAAAAATTTAGGAAGTTTTAGCAACCAAAATGTGTATAACTTTGTAATTAATTGTAAGATTCGTTTCATCCCGGATTATAGAAATCGTGAAATCACAAAGTAATTAATTTAATAATATTATTTTACCGAAAAGAAACATAAGATTTTTTTTTCATTTTTACGGAAAGAAATTACGAAAGTCACAGTTTTTAATGCATCCGTTTTTTTCTTTTGTATTTTTTCCCCTGGACTTTTTTGTTTTGTTTATAACAATGTCAAAATTAACACGTTAATGGAACCATGCGTATCACTAGGGGTGGGGAATGAACAGTTTAGGGGGTATAAATGCATAATATACACAAGTAAACACCCGTGATACATTTTATCATTTGAATTCTGTTTGTTGCACATATCCCAGACAAGTAAATCTGCTACACATGGTGGGTTTCTGCGTAATGGAGGTGTACACTCTACAATTTATTTATTTCAGAAAATCTAATTATGGAACAAGAGAATAATTCATCAAACCTGTATTCAGGGTTAGTTTTAATTTATATTAATTTTTCATTTAATTTATCTGTAAGATAAATTATGCAATATGCATTGAAGATATTATTGTTTTTCTAGGTTCTAAGTATTTAATACTGATATTTCATATCTTTTTTTCCTACAGTATAAGAACCCACAATTAACAATAATCAGTTTTTTTATAATAAACATTGACATCTATAATTAGTACTTAACCAGACAAAGGGTACCCTGGTGAATCGGGCAATGCCATCTTTGCATGGCGGGTCACTTGAAATTACGCTTATGCAGATCCTTTATAGTGACAGCAGATGTTATTTAAAAGGGACCCATCACCAGATAAAATGTTTTCAACAGTTCAGAACAAAATATTCAATATTATTTTAATCAAATCAGAGTAATCTGTGTTTTTGAATTTCTGTAACATCTACGAGCTGAGAGTCTATTATTAATTATTATTCTATGAGAGGAAAAGAGTATCACGCGGATTTGGCAGTTTTTCTTTTATACCTTTTTTGTCAGCGGATGCGTTTTTCAATGAAAAAGTGCAGCAAGACAAATGTTTAAGTTGAAAGATTGTTGAATTAAAGACCAAATTGAACAAATGAAACTCATCTCACCCTGGTTAGTTTAGGGGGGTTATAGAGATTTATAGAAGGAGGTAATTTTGGAAAAAACACTTCAATTGAAAGATCAGATATCTGAAACTTTTACGCAAGAATGTAATGCAAGGAAAGTTTATTGCGGTTGTGTACACTCTGCGTACATAATGAAACCAGTCCTCTTTGGGCGGAATTTGTAAGCAAGAATAGATGCATCAGTGTTCGTTTAGTATCCAAGGAGGTTAAAAGCATTAAATTTTGATAATTTTGATAATTCACATAATAGTATCCTATTCCCAGAGACAGTACACTGCAGTACAAAAGATGTGTACACTTCTGAAATAACTTTCCTTGCATTACATCCTTGCTTTTACGTAAACAACATTTCAATTTTTAGGAAAAACATTAAACTATTTAATTTTTCTTACAATTTATATAAAATATTCATTTTTCGTATAATTTACATTAATTTATTCATTTTTCATATAATTTACATTAAACTTTTATTTTTCATATTTTATATTAAAAATTTAAATCAATAAAAGTTGTTGTTATTTAGGCCTTGTTTTTGGTCTCATGCTCATCCCCTAGATACGAGTGCCTGGATTCCAAATGTACATGATAAGAAAGGTAAGCGTACACTGTACACTGTACACTGTACACTGTGCACTGTACATTTGAATATTTTAAAGTGTTTATTTCGGATAATTCCGACATGTTTTCCTGCAGTAGAAATGCGCAAATCACTTTTGTAAAGAAACCAAAATTGAATGTGAACAGTTTTCTAAATTCATATTTAAAAGGAGTGTTCGCGAAAAATGAAAGTGGGTATAGGCTTAATGCGATAAAAAAGTGCTTTTGATCGCTACTAATCTTACTTCTATCTGTTGCGTCTATAAGGAGAAAATTGTTAAAGACCTCTCATACCGAATATCTTAGCGCCCATACAATAATTGAGAAAATTGCAACATACGACTTAGACCGTAAAAAATCAATGATTTGTTTGAAATTAAATTGATTTTTTACGGTCTAAACAGTATGTTGCAATTTTTTCAATTTGTATGGGCGGTAAGTTATTTGGTATGAGACGTCTTTAATAATTTTCTCCTTATAGACGCAACAGATAGAAGTAAGATTAGTAGCGATCAAAAGCGCTTTTTTATCGCATTAAGTCTATACCCCCTTTCATTTTTCGCGAACACTCCCTTTAATTTATACTTGACCAGACGAACATGTTATAAGAACTATCCTGAATCTGGGCATTGTCATTTTAGCATGAAGGGTCACTTGAAATTACGCTTACAGTCCCTTTGAACTCAATATTAACAGAGTAAACTTTTAAAAAAATGGATCAAAGATTATTTCCTTCCAGGGGTATATGCAAGGCAGGTATACGGAACATCCACTATGCAGGGTGACACACATTACATTGGATTGTTATACTTTATGGCCCCAAATTGTATGTTAGTGGCCATTAATTTGTTTAGATTTGTCTCTATTTTGACATTAAAGCTTGGAGATAATCCACGCTCTATTACACTAAACTAGACAGAAGGAGAATGTCAAATTTATGCTAAATTACTAGAACGACTTAGTGACCTTGTAGCTCCTCTAGTTTTGATTTTACATCCAACTATTAGAAATTTATCTGGGAACATATTAGAAATTTATCTGGGTACATATTAGAAATTCTAATTATATTTTCTCTTCTCAATAGCTTCTCAATTGCTTCTTAATTATATCCTGTGCTTGTTCAACTGAAAATATTGTTTATCTTATTATTTAACCTGTTTAATGAGGGAGGGGGTGAAGTACCGCCATGAGCCCCGTATAATGACATTTGGAGCCTCCTGATACGCAGAATGACCTCCAAGCACCGCCCGTGACACTATCTCTGTGCCTCCGCTACAAGCCTCTGCCATTCTGTCTCCACGTCCTGCATTTTGGTCTCCAATTAAAAATATTTAGCTTTTTCATCCACCAAAAATCTTTTTTTAAACAATCTCAACATGATAAGATAGAATTAAAGATAAATAAATAATTTTTATTATAAGGTCTATTTTAATTGAGATTAATGCTCTCATATATGTTTTCTAAATTTCACAAATTCCAAACTTGTGAATTACTATTGCAGTTCTATATACAGAAAGGTAGAGAAATTTTATATTATTCTACAGGTGTAACGTGTACAATTCACACAACAGAATAGTTTTTGTGAAATACTTGAATCTGACCTTTCATCTAATGCTTCGTGTAAACGTTTTACAAGAAAACAAGTTATGATTAATTGAATGAAAGAATATTTGAAATTTATGGATTAAACGATTGTTTAAACTATTGTAGATTCTACTGTGAAGAGATATATTTTGATTTTTGCAAGATAAAGAGGCACGGAGATGGTTTTGCGGGACTTGGAGGTAATTTTGTGTGTCAGGAGGCCCCGAAGGTCATTTTGCGGGGCTCATCTCGTATCTGCACTCCCTCCCTCGTTTAATAGGTTTATTCTAGCAAACCATGCAAGGTGATTATATTTAAGCGGATTTTATCAATTATATGGTTTATAGAAAGCTTAGAGACATGTATTCCATGATAAAAGGGGTGGTTCACATCTCTAATAAAGGGTGGACCAACACATCTTTAAAGGGCGGTCCACATCTCTAAAGCTGGTGGCCCACTTATTTACAGAAGGTGGTCCACATCTTTAAAGGGGGTAGTCACCATCTCTAAAGAGGACGGTCCACATCTCTAAAGCGGGTGGTACACATATCTAAAGAAGGTGGTCCACATCTTTAAAAATATAAATTGAAATAGATATATAGATAATTAGAAAGATGAATAAATAAATAGAAAGATAGTTAGATAGATAGATAGGATGCTACAGAGCAGAGCAGTTCCTGGATAGAATAGAATCCCGGAAAAGACAGGATGCTGCAGAGCAGAGCAGTTTCTGGATAGAATAGATTCCTGGAAAAGACAGGATGCTGCAGAGCAGAGCAGTTTCTGGATAGAATAGATTCATGGAAAAGACAGGATGCTGCAGAGCAGAGCAGTTCCTGGATAGAATCTATAGATGTAAATAGCCCCAAAATCAAAATTTGGGGTATATGTCATTTTTTCCGTGCGTCTGTGCGCCTTCCAAAATTAAATAAAACAAGTTCAATTTCAGTAACATCTTTCATCTTTGTTAAAAAGTTTGATTTCAATT
>NW_019398692.1:0-5323 GCF_000591075.1 Eurytemora carolleeae
GGAAAACAGCTTGTCTCGACAGCTTGCAGATGCAGACATATGGCGCCAAAGTAATAAATATTGAGGGAGATAATGGCCCCCTGCCGTGACAGAAACCCGACACCCATCCCTTTTGAGGAGAGACGGATTCAGGGTCTTTACGGTCTAAAAACGACTCTCTTCTTAGTACTAAAATAGAGTCGGGCCGGCGCCCGTTTTTGGGGTCGTGCGGGTCGTTTTCAGACTCTAAAACAGCGTCGCTTGTTCTATGCGGGATAGAAGTAAGATTAGTAGCGATCAAAAGTGCTTTTTTATCGCATTAAGCCTATACCCCCTTTCATTTTTCGTGAACACTCCCATTAAGAGAGAGAGGATTTCAGAAAAAAAGGATCAGACAGGATCATTAAGGTCATTATGATCTGGTAAGTAATCCTTTAGGATCATGCCACAATCATGACCTGGAAAATCAAGAAACAATGAAAAATGTAATTTTTCCAAAAATTTTAACCCTATGGGGGGGGGAACAAGAGTTTAAAAGAATAGAGAGATGATCCTCAGTGGGTGAAAACTTTTGATTGGTGATTTAAGCCATCAACATGAGGCTCGCAGGTGTCACGCTGAAATGGATCAACAATATTATTGAGGCAGATACTACTTCACCTTGGGAAGGAGAATACAGCAATGATGAAGATTTTTTTGTCAATCATTTTTGTTAATGACAAAAGAATCAGAAGGGGAAGTAAACGAGCATGGTTTCAGAAGCATGTTTAGCTGTACAAAGTTCATGATATGTTGTACATAAGGGTGTTAATATTGTACTTGGAGTAAACCCAAGCTTAAGGTTATGAATACATTAATAAATCTATAAAAAGAACCAAGCCATGCTTAGATATAGCGGGTATCTACACAGGGTTGGAAAATTCTGTTAGACTCACAAAAATAGAGAGGCGGACGTAGGGCAGCTGCCCCAGGGTGGAAAGGAATTGAGATAACCGTTTCTGCAACCCAGAGATAGGAGATATGCCATGTTTGAACCCAGAATTGAGTTAGTACTGACAAGGGAGTTGATTTAAAGGGTCATGGGAGAATATATCCACCGTAAACAGCGGAGAAGCCTCTGACGGATCATGTCTCTACTTGTATCACAGTTTGATCTATTAGTGTAAGTTAGCATCTCTTAAATATGATTATGTCTCTTGTAAATATAATGTTTTGTGCATTTCATGTTATCAATTACTATTATACAGTTCATAAATATTTTTATTATTATTATTATTGTGAACCAAGCCAAGGGTTCTCCCATCTGAATATAGTATCATATAAGTTCATTTCTCCATGTTGGAGAAATAATGCGTAACAAATGCAATCCAAGAATAAAGCCAAACAATACAGATCCAATCCAAAGAGGTAGTGAACCCCAAGTTTAATTGCAGCCTTAAAAAAATAACAGGCTAGGCCGACAAGGGTATTCCCCCTTTCTCATCTGGAGATATCAAGTCGGTCCTGTTTACAGAGCGGTTTAAAGGGCAGCTAGGGTAAGATCCTTGCTTGAGAAAGGAGTGAAGCAGCCTGCAAAGAAAGCAGTATTGTCGGCCATTTTATCCACTGGATCCCCCAAGACTTGACAATTAGCACAAAGCATCTGACCAGAAGAGTCAAATGGAAATATATTCTCCCCAGACAAAGGTTGTGTGTATTTAGATCAACTTTAGTTGGTCCAACACTAATTGTTTGTATCACTATAATGTTAAATATAGTTTGTGTGTAACCATGCTTCGTTTTTCCACTCAATCTTGGCTTTTACTACTGAATATTTTATTATTATTAGTTTTACAATTAATAATATTGATAATGATAATATAATAATATAGTATTTCTAAATGCTAAAATACTACATCAAGTAGACTCAATCACTATTAATCTTAGTCTCTAAAAACAGAAGAACATTATATTTTACAACACAAACTATTTTTACTAAGCTTAAACATTAAAATATTTTCACATTTAACCAAGCATAATTATTTCTTAAGAATCTTGATTCTTTGATGTACATATACAGAACAGTTCAGAACTTTCACCTTTTTTCACATCACAGGATTTCTTTGACTAGCTTCACTTGACGCAAACTTGCTTTTGATCTGGATTTGTGGCATATCATCTAGGATAGCCAGTGAAGACCCACAAACCAGTGCAGAGGTGGAAAAAGTAGCATCCCTTCTCTGCTGTTCAGAACATGGTTGTCCTTTAAAAGTGTGAATGGCCAGCCTGTTAGGCTTAGAGTTTCATCAAATATTCCCCCATCTTCTTCAATGGTATTCTGAGATCTGCCATCTGACGGTTTGATTAGGATTGGAAATAACAGTTGCTGCAGTTTACTCAAATGAAAGGTTGTATTAAGGAGCTCTCATTCAGATCAAACTGAACCAGGCAGAGAGGTACCATCATTAAGTTTGTTGATTTCCTGTTGTGATTAGAAGTAACAGCACAAATTCTTTAGCAACTTGCTTCTCTGATGTACACAATCTTTGGAAGAACTTTTCCTTTTTTTCTTTCCACAGTATTTCTTTGACTTAGTTCAGTTGCCCCAAAAATGCTTTCGTTCTCAATCTGTGGCATATCATCTGGATGAGATATGGCAGATCCATGAACCAGTGCAGAGATGGAGAGTTGTTGTGGAAAATTAGCTTCCCTTCTCTGCTGTTCAGAACTTGGTTGTCCTGCAGAAGAGTGCATGGTCAGTCTGTTGGGCTCAGGGTTCCCAACAAATATTCCACAATCATCTTCTTCAATGGTATCCTGAGATCTGCTCTCTAACGGGATGGTCAGGATTGGAGATAACAGTTGCTGCAGTTTACCCAATATAAAAGGCCCTGTGAACGAGCCCTCCTTTAGAACAAACAGAACCAGACAAAGAAGTATCTCCAAGTTTGCATAAAAAATTACAAAAGCTCCAGTAGGTTCTAGAAGTAATATCATAAATCCTACAAGAGTGACCACAAGAAAGACTAAACCAACTGTCATTGATTTAATTCTAAACCCATCGAATAGATCAGCCTCATTCCGTAGAGAATATAGAATAGAAATATTGGTGGTGGCAAATATTGTGAGGTACACTATTACCAGTCCAACATTAATGTAGCGTAGAACATCAATTTCAGGTGTTTTCTGGCAGTCACTAGGGTATTCCTCAGATATATGCACAGTTCCTGTAAAAGAAACCAACATTAGCCATGCTTATCAGAATACACAAGTTAAAACAATTACAAAACATCTACATATTAATTTCTCTTTGGAACAATTAAATTTCATTTTAAAGGTTAATATAGGTATCCTAAGATGCACATTAGTACCTGCTGAATACTCAATTCATTTATTTTTATTTTCGTATTTTGAAAGTTTAGGAGAAAAAACGTTTTTATTCTGTTCTTGTCCATAACACGTTCAAGTTTTAAAGAATTTTGATGATTTCTACATTTCTAAATTCAGGATTTGAATTTAAATTGTCTTTCTTGCATACAAGATTCTAGTATACAAAGACAATTCCTATTACGATTAAGCATAGTGCAATTGTAAAAATTAACCCCCTTTATGGAACTCGAAACATAATTTCAAGTGACCTTCTATTTCAAGGATATTATATATATAAATATAATAGATTATCCAGTCCTGAATGTGACATCAACTGTGTTGAGTTCACACTGTACAATAGTGTACACAAAAATGTTGCGGCATTTTAAACAGAATTTTAAGAGATATATACATTGGGATCTCTGTCCTTGATAATTAACCAAAGGTTTAAAGGGTACCTTTGGGAATTGATGATGTCCCTCTTTAAATGGAATGTGAATTGAATTAAAAGGCACTAACCTCGTGATACATCAAGCACGAGAAAGCCAGGGTAAATGAGGACAGCCAAAGCAGCAGCCGAGATCCGGCACTGTTTAGCCAACTTCTCCTGGTCAAAGCTCATAATCCAAGCATTCTGATAAATGATAAGTATGAAGGTGAAACTTTTCTACGTTTAACCATAACAGTATGACATGTAAGAACAGCAAATGTTTTAAAATTTTTTTATTTTAAACATTTACCTTTCTTACACTATGTCATATGTTGACCCTATTAGACACGGGCAGTTGTAGAACATTTGAATTTCCGACCGGGTCAACCTTTCCATACCCAGTTTGTACTGTAACTAGCTCTATGGACATGACTAGCCGGGGCAACAAGGTTGACACAGTCCGACTTTATGCTTCATACAGGTTGAATTTACTTTTACTAAAGGGGTAGAGGTGTGTGTTGAAGATATATGCCAAAAACGGCCAAAAAACTAATAGCTGGAGCTTAGAGTCTTCCAATACAAAACTGTTCCCCTCTGATTTGGTGAATTCTTATTTTCTTCTGCTTAAAATTGCATTTAACTTGTAAAAAAATTATATTTTGCATGTTTTGATGTTTTTAAATTTTGTCTTCTGTGTTCGCAACTTCATATTTCTGTGTTAACAACATCAACAAATTTCATAAACCGTTAACAAAATTTTTTTTTTTACTGCAGGGCTTTGCGCCGTTCGCAAAGTTATTTCTGAACCCTTAACGGCTGCAGCAATAATGGCTGTTGAAAATTTTCCGTTAAAGGGACTGTTCACTTATTTGGGTAATTTCAGGGTAAACTAAAAAGCCTATTCGCTCTTGATTGGTAATAGTCTTACTTTTCAAAGACAACTGTGGCCGGAGAAAAAGCCGATTTTTCGTTCAGAATTTGAGCTGAAAGGGACGGTCCCTCTCTATAGACACAATTTGATGTTTTTTTCAGTAACAGCAGCCCAATAACATTTAAATTTATTATATTTTAACGTCATTATGTGTTCGTTATTATATACTAAAATCCGAAAACTTTTGATATTTGAGTTAGCAAGAAATTTACGTTTTTCGTATTAAAACATGTAAAATGTGTTTTAAAAGACGACCTCTCCACGACAATCAATTAATCATTACTCGTATTTTGGTTCGTAGATTTTGTATATTTTTTCCCGTATGTGCACAACTTTTCATTTGTCATGCCGCGTCCAGTTCAGCTTTTTACACAGGCAATACACAATTTTGAATGCGATAAAATAGTGTTATTTTAGAAATAGAAAGTTAAAAAACAAAAAAAATTTAAAAATAATGTTGTATTCCGGATTGTTTGGTATATGAGTGAACAGTCCCTTGAATCCAACAGGAAGCCAGATGAGTCAGTACATCCCGGACCGCTGCAGCGTAGACACAAGTCGCACTGCACATAGCCGTCCAGGGACCTGTGCTACATACCGTGCACAGACAGCTTACAGAGAGAACCTTTCTGAAC
>NW_019398693.1:0-5292 GCF_000591075.1 Eurytemora carolleeae
ATATATATATATTCATCTATACATCTATCTACCTGTTCGTTTATATATTTATATATCTTCAACGATCACATCTATCTATTAATTTGGCTATTCCTATCTTATATCTATCCATCTATCTATCTTATATCTATCCATCTATCTATGTATTTTAATATTTTCATAAATAATTATAGAAAATTATCAATAGTGATTAAAAATTCAGTTCAATACATATACTTGAGTTAGAGTTTAATTGGACGTTATTGTGTTCTGCCTGTACCTGAAGTGTTTACTGACGTGTGCTGTACGTGTGTAGGGGTGTGTGTTGTATCAATGTTAGTTAGGGCAGTGTTGTATACCTGAAGTGTTTACTAACGTGTGCTGTACGTGTGTAGGGGTGTGTGTGCATGTTGTATCAATGTTAGTTAAGGCAGTGTTGTATACCCTTAAAAGATAAAATCTTAACAGCTTCAGTTTCTCTACAAGAGTCCATTCTAAAAATGTCTTAAAATTCAAAAATGTAGATTCATTGGTTTAAAATGATGTGAAAATTTCTTTCCTTAGGATTTTTAAGATTTAAGATTTAAAAATATATGGCGAGCAAAATCTGTTCAAATGTAAAAAAAAAAACTGTGCAAGGTTTCTCAAAAACTTTACCCAAATGCGTCGTGGACAAAATAACTAATACAGAAATAGATAAATATATATATAAACAGTTAGATAGATAGATAATTGATTGATCGATTGTTAGCCCTAAGCTAGTGTATATCTAAGATAAACATGTTCAATGGTCATCCTAGGATTTATCGTAGAGGATGCTTGTAATATCGTAGACAAACAGAGATAGACAGATAGATAGAGATAAAATAGATTGATAGAGATAGACATATAAATAGATATAAAATAGATAATCAGAGATAGACAGATAGATAGTAATAAAATAGATTTATAGAGATAGACAGATAGATAGATATAAATAATCAGAGATAGACAGATAGACAGATAGATAGATATAAAATAGATTGATAGAGATAGATAGATAGATAGATATAAAATAGATAATCAGAGATAGACAGATAGATAGTAATAAAATAGATTCACAGAGAAAGATAGATAGATATAGACTTAATTTTATTGTTACATACTAGAAGGAAAGAAAAATGGAAAAATAGAAGTAAAACTAAATTTGTTGTAAAAACAAATTGTTACATGAACAATCTTTAATGTACTTAAATAGATAGATAGATAGACCTTAATACATAACAATAGATATATCATTAATAAAATCTGTTAGACTACTATTTACAAATAACTTTATAGTTTTGTTTTTGATTGAACTTTGAGCCTAAAAACCATTGAAAAGGTTTTGAAAGAATGAAAGTTGATTAAAAAGTTTTAAATCCTAATTTAAAGAGATGAAAAGCGGACTCATGGGAGACCAAAATCTCAGGTTTCAAACCCTATTCTATTGAATTGAATTGAAACCATCATGGGTTGGCATAAACCAACATATCTATTCATGCTGTTCATAATTCAGTTCTAGATTTATTTTTANTATATTTGACTTTTTCATTTTTTTACTTTTTTACCTGATAATGTGGAATCTACATTTCTAGCAATTAAACTTTTTGATCTTTTAACGCGCATTGAGCGCCTTTTAACATCGCGCAGAAATGTTGATGCACGTTCTGGAATCCGCATAAAGGGTTTCCTAGACGGGGTCACAGAGTACGATGTTGGGGTCGCAAACATTATGTTCAGTTTGTAAGTTTATGTTCAACTATTAATTGATGTTATTGATAATTTATCATGTCTCACGTCTGTACTCAATGAAGAGCTAAGAGCAACTGAATTCTCCACTACGGAAATACTACACTGTTGAACCGTGGGTTGCGCCGGGGTTAGACCCCGCCTAGGGTCGGGCCGGGTCGGTGCGACGGGTTAAAAATATGTGCTGTCCGTTCTAATACCGCCGGCCCGGCCCGGGCGGAAGTTTTTCTGGACATCGTAATTGGGATTTAGCTGACAGCTGTCATAGAGGCAAAGATGCGATTTTAATGAAGTCACTCCATCACAAGAGTGACAATAGGGAGTGAGTGAGTGAGTTGATTGAGTGTGGGGGAGGTTGCAATCTGTGTAAACATCCGCAGATTGCAACCATTAGCGATTATAATCAAGATTTTATTTAGACCGGAAGTGGAAGGATCAATCAACAAGTGGATTCTTTAACTCATTAATCTTGCAGGGCTTCCTGTACAATTTGTTTTTTTAAATATGTCTGTTTAGATTATTGAGACAATCCAACCGATAAATAAAGATTATATTTTAAAGGCATAGAAAGTCTATTATGAATGTTTGATAAACAAAATCGACTTCGAAGAGATGAATTTTTAGTGAAGAACAAAGAATTGATAAAGATTAGAATATCTACATAATGATGTGCAAAAAATCAAATTGAAAGATTTAAAAAGTAGAAACAATCAAATAAATATACAAATAAAAACATATTTCGATAAATCTTTCTTTGTAGGGGGGGGGGAAATTCGAGCTTATCATTAGGANCTAATATATTCAGCATGCATTGTATATCATTCTAATATATTCAGCATGCATTGTATATCATTCTAATATATTCAGCATGCATTGTATATCATTCTAATATATTCAGCATGCATTGTATATCATTCTAATATATTCAGCATGCATTGTATATCATTCTAATATATTCAGCATGCATTGTATATCATTCTAATATATTCAGCATGCATTGTATATCATTCTAATATATTCAGCATGCATTGTATATCATTCTAATATATTCAGCATGCATTGCATATCATTCTAATATATTCAGCATGCATTGCATATCATTCTAATATCTATTATTCTAGTACAGCTTGGAAACCCAGCTTTGTCTGGACACCAAGCTGAGACCATTTCCGTGGTTCTTCCGAGTTCCCCAATCAAATCGGTTCATGAGTTATGATCGGACATACAAACAAACAAACAGAGATTACTATACTTTATTTACATATATATAACAAAACAAAATATGCTGGAAAAATTTTGGACTTTTAAACAATTTTGATAAAAATATGAAATTCTATTTTTTAAAATATATTTACAGTTTATTTTCAACAATTTACTTTTTTTAAATTAAAAAAGTTTTTTATAAAAGATAATTACAAACTTTATTATTATTTTAATAGTGTTACAGTATTCCAGTTTTTCCAACTTTGGGCTTCTTTGGTCCCCGGGACCCTCCCCTGGGGGGGGGGGGAATCCCAGGACCCCGAGAACCCCAAGTGAGAAACAACACCCCAACATTTATTTTTGATATTTTCAAAATATATTTACAGTTTATAAAATCTTTTAAAATGCTTTAATATAAGAAATAAAACTATTTCTGGGATTATCGGGCAACCTCGAAATTACGAAAGTAACACAATAAGATAAACTTATTTTTTCAATCCGAAATCCTTACCATGAACATTTTCTAAACACCCATAACAGTTTTCGATAATGGCAACTCGCAAACAAAGGAATTGAGTCTTTGTAACAAACTCTGATTTTCTAATACCTATATTTTTTTCACCTGATGGTGTAAACCTTTGATATTTAAAACTTAGATTTTTTTCATCTAACAGAATTCATAGTTTGAAATATCTAAGGTCTACGACATTGGATTACAAAGATATAGAGATTAAAAAATCATAGTTTGTGACAAAAACTCAATTCCTTTTGGACAAAAGTTGCTTGAAAATATTTGTTGAGAAAATTGAAAAAATTAGAAAATTTTATGAATGTCCTTTCAATTATACTAAAATAAAATATACTAAAACATTCAAAATTCTGTCAATTTCCTTTTTATTTCTCTACTGCTTAAATCCCCAAGGCACTTCATCACTTTCATCCTTAATCAGTGGTGTACAGGGTACCGCTGTGAATCAGTTCTGACAATATGGAGGAGCACTTTTACATACAATCCCTTTATGAACTTGTAAATATTAAAGAAGGAGTATTATATATGTTTATGAAGGTTGATACATATTGATTAACAAATAATATTAACATAGGATGTGGGGGAGGAAGAAGGGAAGGGAGCAGGTGTTAACTCTTTCATTCTTGGTAGATCTGCATCTCTCTTATACATTCATTTACTTCATTCAACCATACAAAATACACTCAACCTTTTATATTTATTTATTTTATTCATTTTCCTTCCTTCCTTCCTTCCTTCCTTCCTTCCTTCCTTCCTTCCTTCCTTCCTTCCTTTTGCCAAAAAATCGTATTTTCTAAACCCTTTATCCTTGTATTTCAAACTACTGTTAGATCAAATAGTCTTTGAAATAATAAAGGTTCACACCATCAGGTTGCAAAGATATAGTAATGATAAAATTTGAGTTTGCGGCAAAACTCAATTCCTTTGCATCAATTTTAAAATATTAATTTTTAAATTTTGTTTAAAGAATGAGCCCTCGAGAGGTTGCGTGATTTTATTCTAATAATATTTACTCGAATATAAAATAACACAATTTACGATAAATTTTCTGAACGTCTTTATTGTACTATTGTACTTGTCCGTAAATTATTTAATGTAAAACTTTTTATTGCCCTAGAAATGTTTTGAATAAAGAATTGTATCCATGTTATAATATGTTTGAAAAATATATTTTTTAAATGACCAAAAATATCTTAACATTCTTGAAGATAATTTTAGTGACTTTTAGTACTAAAAAAAGGCTTCTTCAAATATTTTTCTGAATGTGGCTTTTTTTTGATTAATTTGATGAGAAAGAATGGCTGAGCTTATTTCCTCCTTTCAATGTTTTAAGAACTGCCTATTCTGTTCTAAATTTAATTTAATTTAACCCATGTTTAACGAATTTAAAAAAAAGATTGATAGATTTCATTATACCAGGATGCCAGGGAGGCATAAATTGTTTAAATTTAGTCAAAAATGTAGTTTTTACCTGGAGAAGTTACAAATAATTTTAATGCTTTGTTTAGGATCGTCCTAACTCTTAGTTTAGTTCATAAAACCTGGAACTAGGTTATTTGAGCAAACTCGTAAATTTTGCAAACCATTTTAACGTCTATTTGCGAATTTTTACAAATTATAACGTCTAAAATTGCAATGATGTTTTTGCGTAGTTTTTATGGCAGCAAGTCTATAATCTAATCAGTATTATTACAGGCGGAGGGTCGGCAAGGGATGCTTTTGCAATTACGACTCTTTTTCAGCAATCTGGAAATCTTTTAAATCACAAAAAGTTCAAGTTGCGAAATAAATTATACTTTTAGATTACTTTT
>NW_019398694.1:0-5153 GCF_000591075.1 Eurytemora carolleeae
CAGGGGCGACAAACAGACTTTCTATACGCAGCATGGCTCGCGTAACAAGGATAAGTGTAAACTATAGAACCAAACTCAGTCTTAACTCTACCTTATCCTATGACTAGGGGTGGACGGTTCTCAGATAAGGATAAGTGTAAAATAGAACCAAACTAGTCTTAACTCTTTCTTGTCCTAGACTAGTGGTGGAGGGTTCTCGGATAAGGATAAGTGTAAAATAGAGCCAAACTAGTCTTAACTCTTCCTTGTCCTAGACTAGTGGTGGAGGGTTCTCGGATAAGGATAAGTGTAAAATAGGACCAAACTGAGTCTTAACTCTTCCTTGTCCTAGACTAGTGGTGGAGGGTTCTCAGATAAGGATAAGTGTAAAATAGGACCAAACTGAGTCTTAACTCTTCCTTATCCTAGACTAGTGGTGTAGGGTTCTCAGATAAGGATAAGTGTAAAATAGGACCAAACTGAGTCTTAACTCTTCCTTATCCTAGACTAGTGGTGGAGGGTTCTCAGATAAGGATAAGTGTAAACTAGAACCAAACCCAGGACAGTGCTCTGAGAAAATATCAAGGTAATCGATTAGAACATAAACATTTTTGAACATTTCTAATTTGAGACCTGGCCATCAGGGTGTGAAGGACCCTCATCTGTGGTCGATATCACTACTTCCACTGAAAAAGAAACAGAACGTCTCGATCGTCGGAATCCTACTTTGGTATTCGAATATGAAAAGAGCAGGGACTCGGTAGATTCCAATTTCAGATGCGTCAAGGAGAGGAATTATTTCCGACAAAAATATCACGTCGGGGTCATTAAAATGTATCGACGAATAAAGAACCAAAATAAACGACTGAGATATAAATTTTGTTTAATAAACAACATGGTTTTAAAAGCACTATTATATATTTGGTTTGGTTAGTTGCAGAGCTTCCAGACTAGAAGACGATATCTACGGGTCTACACAACTGGAGAGTTAGAATTCTATACAGAAAACCAAACAAACACTTAAACTGAGTCAAGTTCAATCTGAAAACTGAACTTACGTTCGGAAAACCTATCCTAAGTAAAACAGCACTGCAATCAATTCAGAAGTTTTGACTGAAAACTGAAATTAAATTAAGAAAACTAAACTTGAAATAAGAAAACTAAACTTGAATTAAGAAAACTAAACTTAAAAAAGGAAACTAAACTTGAATTAAGAAAACTAAACTTTAATAAAGAAAACTAATCTTGAATAAAGTAAACAAAACTTGAATTTGACAGACTAAACTTTATATAAAACCAAGTTACATTGATCTTGGTTAGAATAAACTGTGTACTTTATAGTGTACTGAAAAGGGTACTAAATGTGTAGTGTGTACTCTATATTGTACTACAGATGGTACTAACTGTTTACTAATATATTGTACTGCAGATAGTACTCATTGTGTAGTATATTGTTATGCAAATGGTACTAAATTTGTACACTATATTGTACTGCATATGGTACTAACTGTGTACTCTATATTGTTCTGCAGTTGGTACCAACTGAGTACAAGTATATTGTATTGAAGATGGTGATTACTGCGTACTTGTATATAGTACTGCAGATTGTACTAAATGTGTAATTGTAATGCAGATGGTTGTATCTGTGTGGTCTAATGTACTGGAGATGGTACTAACTGTGAACTAGTATATTATACTGCAGATGGTACTAACTGTTTAGTCTATATTGTACTGCAGATGGTACTATGATGAGTGGGATGGCTGCCTTGAGTTTGAGTGGAGTGGGTGCGGGGGAAATGCCAACAATTTCAACTCAAAAGAACGTTGTGATGAAGTCTGTGGTCTTAGTCCAGGTTAACTTAAAATCTATATCTATTCAGTGCAGTGGCGTATTCTGGATTTTGTCCAGGGGGCTTAAATTATTCATTTTGGGGGGGGGGGGCGTTAACCCCCGTTGGAGCCCAGAAAAACTCACAGATCCCCCATAAATCCCCCCACCCCTTTGGATCCGCCTCTGAAATCAATCCTTAATCTTCTTTTCAAAGAATTAATTATTTGAACAGTTTGTGTTAAGACAACATTTTTTTTTGTAGAAATCGATGCACCCGTGTCAGTAGAGTTTTCTGAAAAAAATATTAAAAACATTGAGAAAAAACAAACTCTAAGCCTGAAAATAAAAAGGTAAGAGAAAGAAATTATGAAGTAAAAATGAAAAAAAAATCTTTTCCTAAATTTTTTTTAGTGGTTGTTCTGAGCCATTAGCTGTTGGAGATTGCAGAGGAGCATTTAAAAAGTTTTATTATAATTCCTCTACTGGCAAGGTAGAAAAATTACATTTAAAAATATTGAAGTTTAAAAATTTAGAAGCGGTTGTTTGGTCCAAAGTGAATAATCACTTTGTGTTTGGTCAAAGTTATTATTGATTCTACCATTAATCTTTTAACGATAATTCATTGTTAAAACTAAGTGAGATGCCACATTATTCTTACAAAACTGACATTATTATACTAAATAAAAAAACGGTATGTTATTCTTATACAGTGGTAGGCGATTATATCAATAGAATGAAGACGACTTTCGATTTCAATTTTGGTTTTTATCAAGATGTTTAACAGCATGGATACATAAACAAAGAAGTCAAGACAAGCTGTCAGTTAAAAAAGCTTCTCTTTGATTGCTTGTAAACTTATAATTCGAAAAAACTTGTTAACAATCAAAACTTAAATAAAAATTCGGCTTCATTGTATTCATATAATCGCCTACCACTGTACCTACAGGGAACCCACTAAAATGTGGAATAGGAAGACGACTTTTCGACTCCATGTAAATCAAAGCAATTGCTTTAGAACGACCCATTTGCACTTTATAACAACACTAAATTTGAAGTCGTCCTCCGTTATCACACTTTTATGGGTTCTACTGTCTCCAAAAGATTATCATGTTTCTGGAAGCTCACTGTAAATTAAGATATTACAATAAACAACAATTTAGTGTGATGAGTTCGTGTATGGAGGATGTGGTGGGAACAAGAATAATTTTATTGACGAGGAGACTTGTAAAAATACATGCATTGTCAATTAAATTCTGGTTTTAAACCTGTTATTAATATAATGTACAGGCGCGTCGTATAATATATAAATACAATGAAAACTACTTTCGATTTCAGTGTTAATTTCTAAAAAAGGCTTTTCTAACAGCATGGATACACATTACACATACATAAACATTGAAAGATAGAAAAGCTGTCAATTAACAACTTCTCTTTGTTTACTTGTAAACTTGCAACTTGAAAAAAGCTTGTTAGAAAAAAATAGAAAATTCCTCTGAATTTTATTGATATAAACGCCGACCATTGTATTATAGCAACGTTAACTACCCTCGCATGTACACTGTACAGGGTTATCAATTCATGATGAGACTTCAAAGACGACTGATTTTTTTTGCAGCAATACATTTTTTATTTAGATCTTTGTCCAACCATTCATTAACTAGCGTTATTAACTAAAGCAATGAGTTTAAAGAAACTTATTTAACCTTTAGATCGTTATAGTTTCGAAAAGAGTTCCCAGGTCGTCATTAAAATTTAACCTTTCGTGGATAACCCTGTATGGTTCTCTGTATACTATTTATACTACTTATATGTGGATATTTTACAGTATTCGAAATAAAGTATTATCGAATATTATAAAAAGTATTTCCACCACAGGAATTTATGAATTTCAAATATATAACTTATCTAAAAAAGCTCGATTATTAAAGTTAGAAGTTTAGAACTAGTTTTGTTCATTAAAAGTCGTCAGTTTACATGTTTTAGATAAATAGTCCTATTTGAAACATAATCTAAGTCATCATGATGCAATTTATTAATGTCAATTGGCTATTTCACATGTTATCCCTTAAAAAGGATTTAGTAAATTTGTGTCTATTATTTCTACATTAATCCAGATCATATGGGCTGAAAAATGTGGGAGTGTGGTACTATTTCTAATTTCATAAGATTATGAAATTATTTTAAAAATTAATTAAGGAAGACTTGAAAAGGCCAAGGGTCTTTGATTACTGATAATTGATATAAATCTAAAAAAATCCCTTTTTTTGAGCATTTCAAAATGTGGGGTTCCTTCTAATTATATCTTGAAATTCACGGAGCTGTTAAAAAGGTTAACAATTTGTTTATTATAAAATTAATTGGATTCTGCTTGAATTTTTTTTCAACAACTCCGTCTACTACTAATTGCAGTCTCAGAGGCGTAGTCATATGGGGTGGGGCTATGGGGGCTGAGCCCCCCTGGAAAGAAAAAAAATTTAGGCTACCCCCCTGGACAAATTCGTGACTACGACTCCTAAGACCCTCTACAGGCTTTTAGCAGGGCCGTAACTGGGGACACTTGGGAGAGGGCAGTGGCACATGGGCGCATGCCCCTCCCTGTGATATTCAAACTTCAAATAAAATAATAAAATTGCACCCCGCCCCCCCCCCTCTTCAAGAACTTTCAGTTACGGCATTTAAGGTGGGTTACCTTGTACTCCCTGTATTCATGGGGAGGGATGAGGGATCAAGATCGTACACAGGGGGGGGGGACAAGAGGGGTAGTGCCCCCCTAGAACTCAGGCTATAACACTTTTCAATTCTGAAACTGTAGAGTGAAGAAAATAAAAATTAGTTTGCTGTTTTTTTCTGCTAGTTTTGTTTGAAGGAGAGATAAAGTAGTACTATGCCTATAGCGTATCCAAGAAACAAAATGTTTTGAATTACCCAATTCAAGTTTTGCCCCCCCCCCCTATGAGCTCCTAGTGGGAGCCCCTAGATTTAATTCTGTGTGTACGCCCTTGGGAGGGGTTAAGGTAATCTTTCCTCCTTTAAGAGAAGTTTTTACGCATGTTACACCTGATCGAAATGATCACAAGACTCGGAGAGAATTCATTAAATTTTTCCAACATTCTTGCTCCCCTGAACATGTAAACCGAAAATCCTTTACGAGGACTTAACAACTTCTTTACGTCGAAACGTCTGATTTCATTTACGACAAAAAAGTGAAAAAATCTGCATTTCAAAGGATTCTTGGAAATCTTGAAAATATGGCGTCGTTCCTAACTTGGCGGAGGGGGGGATAGATAAAACTCCTAAGAATGCGCGAATACCGGATAATATTTCTTATATTCTCTCTCTCTAT
>NW_019398695.1:0-5281 GCF_000591075.1 Eurytemora carolleeae
TCTCCCCTTTTCCAGACTAAATTTTAATTCAATTTTATCCTTCAAAACTATAAATTGTTTGCCTTTCAAGAGGTTCATCGGAAATCTGAGAATTAAAAAAAATTTCGTTATTCGAAATGTAATTTGACTGAAGACATAGACTTTCGAAACAGTAATTGTTAAACACAAATATTGATATTGTTTTCAGTAAGGCCAAGTGTCAAAAATTTTTAGTAACTTAATAAAATTTAAAAAATAAAAATAGAGCTTTTTGAGAAAAATATTTAAAAAATATGCTGGACTTTGTAGATTTGTTTAAACCAGGACCTGACCTATAGCTTTAAAAATTTTTAAGAACGGTCCAAATAGGTTACCCCTCCCAACCCTCTTATGTCCCCCCCCATTTTTAAGGAAATAAACGTCTTAAAACCCAGGTGCTGAATAGCTCCTCCTTCAATAATCAACCTGGTGACACCATGTATAATAAATATCCCAGATGAAGCAGCAGAACTGCAGCTGTTTATTCTCCCGCCATTTTGTAAAAAGTTGCGGGTTTTCCCATTTTTATCGTCTTCCTTTCATTTTAAATGCTCCACAACAAGCATACAAAATACTGCCAGCTATGTTTAGCCAAATATACCGGGTTTTATTATAATAGTTTGGTATATTCGCACCCTTCTGTATTTCAATTTGTCTTTGTTTAACACCTTCAAGAATTGGATCAGTAGATACAATCTCTAGACTACTCTTTATCCCACCTTGACAGATTTCATGAGAAGATACCCGTCTTCAACCCTACCCTGAGATAGTTAAACCAGCTTAGTTCACCCCTTTTATAGATTGATTTCTTGATACACGGATAGAAAATTATAAACTTTTACTGTTAATAAATAATTATTTATAACACTTATTTACCTCTAGAAATTCAGGTGAACCGTAGTACCACACCCCACCTTAGATTAAGCTTAGTAATGAAACGTAAATTTTTTCTAATAAAACATTAATTTCTTTCTACGATCTCTCTGAGTTATGTGTCTCAAACTGATCACATTTTCTAAAATTGTGACACATTTTTTTTATCAACCCAAACCTTTAAATTGTCGCGGTAAAAAGTGCTTTTCTGTCTATGAAATTACTTATCTATAAAAATTCTTCTCTGCATCTATGAAATTATCTATTTTTATGAAAAATCTGGTATGTCTATGAAAAGTGCTATTTAGGAAATGTCTTCTCTATGTTTTTGTTATCTATGAAATGTCCAAACACAATAAAAACGTGGAGTTGGTAAACGACATTTATGTGTACTTTATGTTGATTTAATAAATCAAATATGTTAAACAACATAGCTTTATAATCTTTTCATGAAGTTTCATGAGTTTTAAAATTATAACTTGATTCTTACAATCTTAAAAGTTCCAATTCGTTTTTCGAAAATTATATGTTTAAAAAAATGTAAATGATTTTTATTTGTAATTTCTGCCTATCAATTTCCGTTGACTTTGCTTACTTTACATTACTCAAGAATTTATGGGAAACGAAACGGACAATCAGGATAAATAAATGTTTTGATATTTGACAAAAAATAGGATAGAATAGGATAGAAGGGATGAATGGGTTGAATAAGGAAGGANGTCAAGGGGGGGGGGGCGGTCAACCTTTTTAACTTTGCAGTTGGGGCGTAACCAAACCTCCTGGGAACCATTGTTATTGCTTGTACCGTTGGAAGGGAGGGAGGGCTTTGTCTTTATAGCCCCACATAGCCCTCTGTATATACGCCCCTGAGATCTGAACACTAGCTGAGGAATAACAATAAACATGTCAGAAATCAAAGCATTGATAAATTAAATAAGAGAAAATTAGAGGAACAGGTCCCTGTCATTTGGTCCCACCCCCCTTCCTAGTTTCCAGCTCCGCCCCCTTCCGAGTAAATAGTAACGCCCCCTTCCACAAGTGTACAACCCTTTCTTAAAGGAACAGTAAGCGTAATTTGAAGTGAACTCCATGCAAAGATTTTGCTGAAAATTATTGTTTTTCTAGGAGAATTCCTAGATGTTTTCCTAGAGTAGAAATGAGCAATTCACATTTTGTAGAGAAACCACAATTAAAAATAACCAGTTTTTAACATTATGAACATAGATAACTAATTCATACTTGATCAGACAAAGGTTTTAAGGGTATCGTTGTGAATCGGCCATTGCCATCTTTGCATGGAGGGTCATTTGCAATAACACTTAAAGTCTCTTTATAGGAAATGTTCACTATACCCTTTAATCGTTGATTTAAAAATGAATCATGGTTTGAATTATTTGAATACTGTAGATCTTTTTTTCTAGACGAGATTTCTTTAACCCTATCACTGGAGAGGTACATTAGGGGGGGGGGGAGATTATTGACCCCCAATCTTTCTAAATCTCGTCAATGATGTTCGAAAGTGATACTTTTTTGGAAATATCAATTATTTTTAACGATTTGCAAAAAATAATTGAAAATGAAGCAAACCATAATAAATTATGCAATTCTCCCTCAAGCATTCAAGCATACCATTTTGTATATGCAAATATATACAAAAAATTTTAACATGTTTAAAGGGAATGTAAGCGTGATTTCAAGTGACCCTCCATGCAAATTCCCGATTCACAACGGTACCCTTAACGAATTAGTTTGATCAAGTTTAAATCAGATATCAATGTTTATTAATTTGACAACTAATTTTTTTGGGTTCTCAACAAAAGTGACTTGCGCAATTCTACTAATGGAGAACATATTAAAACTATCAGAACTAAACACTTTTAAACCTAGAAAAATCGACAATATCTTCAACATTATTGATCAGAAAATTAAAGGTTCCTTAAGGCTATCGTTGTATATCAGGCATTGGCATCTTTACATAGAGGGTCACTTGAAATTACGCTTACAGTCTATTTAAGGATGGTTTCTATTTGCGTTGTGTATTCTTAAAAAAAAAGTAGTTTGGTATTCTAAATTTTCTTTCCGAAAAACTGGACTTTTTCTAGGGTTTGTCCTTTAGACATAATTTCTTAACATCTTTTTTACTGTTGGTAACCGTAGTCTCCATTTATTTAGTAAAAAATTGTCTGGAATTAAAACACAGGCCTTTCTTTCAATCCACATTTTTTTAGGACTTGAGAAAATTAGGTTTTGAATTTTCATGTCTTTTGTTTGTTTCAGAAACATTTTTCCTCCGGACTTTATAGATAGTTTTCTCCCCCCCCCTCTCCCCTCCCGTTCTCCTGAACTCTCAACTACCCTAGTTAACCCTGTCAACTGGGCCAAGGGGTCCACATTGCCCACCTACATTGACACATATGGCAGTTTCTCATGTGAAATATAACTCTTCAACTAGAACTCTGGGGAAACATGATTTATTTGTTTTAGTAATAACATGACCTGACAACACAAACTAGGCTTTATCGAAACTAATTTTGAAAATAAAAATATTCGGATAGACCACCCTCCCCCCCCCAATTTATACTACAGGCCAGGTAGAAACTCGATTTTGGGAAATTAAAAAGGACACTTTCGACGAAAGCAAAGTTGATGTAACATGCCTAGTTCATATGTAAGATCATTAGTATAAAGTAGGAGAATATGGAGGGGGAGGGGGGGGGTTTAGGGGTAAAGGGGGATTGCCGTAGGGCTGAGCATGTTCAGAGTTCTTTCCAAAAATATTTCTGGTCGCAGTTCGTTCTTTAGCTGAGTATTAAAATACGTAAAAAAGATTATCAAAATACAATTTTAAGTTGAACATTTTTGATTTCACCGTAATTTTAAAGCACATATATATACTTTTTTTATAAACCGTACATTTTTTGTAAACGGCTCTTTACGTGTTTGTTGACGTTTACAAATTAATTATTAGAATCTTCTGCAAATTATCAAAATTTGTTAACGGAGCTTTGTCCAGCCCTAGGGATTGGTATTAGTGTTTACATTTAGAGTAATCTCAAGGTATAAGGAAGGTGATTAGCGAGCTAAGTGGTTTTAGATAAAATCATAAAAATCATTAACAAACATAATACAATAATCAGCCCCCTTCTTGTTTTCTCTAGCTGCTGCAACAACAACATAATTCACGCTGAGATTTCTTAGCGCATAATCACTCTTTTCAAATCTTTAATACATCCGCCCCCCCCGNCAAACAAAATTAAATGTCGTTGAAATTTTACACATAATTTTCATCTATCCTTAAACTAAAGGGGCTGTTAAGGAAAAATTAATGGGGGTATAGGCTGAAACCTAAGCCATTCATGAGTTGTTCGAGACTTAGAAGAGATCTGGCTGATGTCCCTGTCTCGAGAAATTGATATAAAAGTTATACCTAAACTAATATATACGAAATTTGGTATAAGAATCTAAGTTTTAAACAGATTCATATTCATCAAATACGGAACCAATCTGAAAACTACGATAACCCAGAGGAGCCTAAGTAACTTTGATTTAATTTAAAAGGAAGAATTATTAGAGGAGCAACGAGGTCACAAAGTCTTACAAGTAATGTTAATTTAATTTAACCTTCTCCCTCCTATGGTTAGTTTGCAGTATACTGGTTCTAGATCAAGAGCTAAAATGTTTAGGTTTCAGCCTATACCCCCTTACATTTTCCCTGAACAGTATCCTTGAAGTTTTCCTTTTTACTAAATTAGCTGATCCCTTGAAAAATCTATTTTAAATATATCTGAAAAACGACTTTTAATATTTTTGTTAGTTAGCAAAGAAGATTGATTTAAAAATCTTCATATAGCAAAACGACGGCCATTTAAATTTAGTAAGTAAAAAAGCCCTTGACAAAAAGCGAATAATAATATGTACGTGTTGGCTGCAAGGTAATGTTATAATTTTGTTAAATAAATTATTATTTTTATATTTTTCAGATTATATTATTTCTTACAGTGTGTCAAAAAACATTTGCATCACTCATTCGAAGGAATTCACCTGTAATATTTTTCTTGTGCAACATTTTGCCGGTAAAGCGGGGAAGCCATTGGAGGCTTTCTATCGCACAGAAGAGAAAAAATGGAAAATATTTTACGACTTGTTTATCTGATGTAGGATAATAAGTTTAGAAGTTTCGAAGTTTCTTATTGAATATGTTCGAGGTTTCGTGAATATTTACAATATATCAATATATTTGAATTATAATTTATCTTAATTGTTATTTAAAATGTTTATTTAAAGTTGTTTTCAAACAAATAGTTAAACCATTAGTTTGAAACACAATTTGATGTAGAATGCACTAATGCTGTCTATTTGATGTAGAATGCACTAATGCTGTCTATTTGAT
>NW_019398696.1:0-5210 GCF_000591075.1 Eurytemora carolleeae
TAAATTGACGCGATGACACTTTAAATGTTGTGACGTTTTTAGCTAATTTTTGACAAAAATGATTTAAAATTTTTTAAATAAACATATATATTTTCTTCTTTTAAAACATCCAAACATTTTAGACATTTTCCCTTAATTTCTACCAAATATGTTACCTGCAAAACTTTTGAATATACAAATTTTTTTTTTAAACTTAGGAAAATTGTTCGAAAAATTTTACAAAAAAATTTGTCAAAATTTAACGTGAAAATTTTAGTAAATTTTAAGAGAAATTTTCGAACATTTTTGCCAAAATTTTACGTAATTAGATATTCGTACATTTTACGTATTTTTCGAGAAATTTACCAAAAGTACGAAATTTTTTTGAATTTGCGTACGAGTATTTTACGAAAAATAGGGGTATTTACGAACCGTTGGTGAAATACGTAATTTGGTAAATAGGGTTGGGCCTTAAGCAGTTGCTGAACTTTCGACTTGTCATCTTCTTTCGCTAGATTGATTCTCGCTTCGGTAGATAGGGTGGTGGTTAACGATTTTTTAACCGATTCATCAAGGTCTTGTATTCTTTCCACCGCATCCTAGAACTTTTCAATTTGTGAGGCAACTGGGTCCTTGTAGGCTGGTCAAAACACCTCTCGTACCCAGCTGAGGAACCAATCGGGTCTACCTCCAGGTCTTGGTTGTTCAGGGGCGTCGTTCTCCATCCTAAGATATAAGAATGGAATAGGGACGAATAACACATTTAAATTGAGAAAACATTTTCTCCGTCTGTGTCTCTAACATTATAACCTAACTCGCGTCAAATTAACTTTCGTCAATCTGTCGAAAATACTAGAGCTTGATGAAAATATCTGCGCCATACTCATAAACTTATTAACAATTAAAAAAATTAAAGATAAGGTCGATTTACCTTGGAATTATTAGTTAAATGTTCACAATTGTAAAAGTAACGGGTAACTGTGGTGTAGGTTGAGTTAGCGTCTATTTTCAATGCCGTGTTTCGCGCAAGCTCACCGATAGTACTCTAACATTCTGGTTAGGGTGGATCAAAATGTTAGAAAACTATTTCGCCGAATATTATCAAAAACGAGTGTTGTTATTTAGGCTTCCAATTTTTGCAACTTGTCACCATATTATATATGAAAGAAAAATGAATCAATACAACTACTCATTTGATCTAATATTCGACGAGTCGGTTTTTCTTACAATTTATTATTATTTTCAAAGATACAAATACTATAAGAAAATACTATACGAATCAAATTGCATGAATTGAGAATAGTTCAGAGTGATGGGAGATCTCCAGGGGAACCTATTAACTAGGGAGCTGGTCTTCAACTGCCATTTTTCCCCAAATTTCACTCCACCCTAGCCTAGAGCTTAACCCTAGTTCCCCAGGAGCTGGCCGGCTATCCCCCCAGCACCCGGGCTGTGGTTATTTATAGGATTCACATTCAAACACGAATAAATCCGTTAGATCTGTACAAGGGATAGATGAGGGGGGGAATGGATGAAGGAGGGAGAAAAAACCCCTTTATGATCGCAGGAAAAATCAACACATCACTTTCCTGCTACAATATATGGAAGATAAATAAGTATATATGGTAGATAAATAAGTATATCTCGTAGATAAATGAGTATATCTGGTAAATTGATAAGTATAACTGATAGATAAATAAGTATATCTGGTAGATAAATAAGTATATCTGGAAGATAAATAATTATATATGGAAGATAAATAAGTATATATAGTAGATAAATAAGTGTATCTGATAGATAAATAAGTATATCTGGTAGATAAATGAGTATATCTGGTAAATTAATAAGTATATCTGATAGATAAATAAGTATATCTGGTAGAAAAACTTAAAAAAAAAAAAAAAAAATTTTATTTTTTAATATTTCCAAACCTCATTAAGCCTTTTACATTGAGGAAATTCATATTGGTGATTAGAAATACAGGGAAACTGTTTTAATTTCTTAATTGTTCATCATTCTTTTCGAATGAACAATTCTTATCATTTAGAAAAAAAACTATTGACGAACGCGATTGATCGTTCATGTAGAGAAATAAAAAAAAATATTGGTTTTTTAGAAAGGAACAAAAAACAAATGATTTAAATTCGATGAAACAAACTTGGAAAACTGGCAGTATTTTTACTGAATGGAATAAACTTTACAAAAGATTTGAAAAAAAAGGATTTTTAACTAAACAAATGATTTTTTTGCTGCTATTATTTTTTTGTAGATACTAAATTTCTCTAATCTAAATTTAAATTTTAAATTAAATTCTACTGCTATGAATTCCTAGATACATGTAATTCAGTTGTTGATCAAGGTTTCTTTGAATTATATTGAGTAAGGACATTTACTTTAAGACCGTTCTTACTGCTGCCCACTGTCTAGAAGAACCAGAACTTATAGGGTGGACGGATTTTTATGTTGTGGTAAATATTAAATATTTAATATTTAAAAGGAGGGGTAATAAATCAAAGAAAGGTGAAGGGAAAATTATTCGATCTGATGAATAATACTATTACTTTTGTAAAGAGTATCAGGGGGAAAAATAGGTGAATTATGTCAAACTCACAGTGAGGGAGGTGCGGGGTGTGGAGGGTACCTGTTCCACTGTGGCATAAAATGTGGGGCTCAATATCTCTTCAGAGATTAAAGAACAGATTAAAGCTTTAATTGTAATTGAATTGTTACTTGAATATATAAATCAGCTTGCCACAGAAACAATTTTGTTGCAGAACATTGTAAAAATTTGTAAAAAGGAAAAACATCCTCAATATAACCCAAGTAATCAATTGGATTATGACTACGCCCTTCTTACACTATGCGAGAGTGTTACTTTTTCAAAGGTTAGTATAGATTTTTAATGTTATTTTTTTTAAATTGTATGAAATAGAATTATAGGTGAACCAAAAATGAAGCCTTTTCAAATAGTTTCGGGGATTTTGATGATTTGAATTTATAAAGAGGACCCATTTTTAAAAATTAATTAGTTTAATTATTTTATATATTACTCTTACCGCCTTTTGACCAGCATTACTAACCTATGGTTCCCTCAACAGAGGGAGGTTAAGTTAACGTCCCTTGGGACAGTTATGTGAGAAGTTTTCGGGGAAAGATTTGCGCATTTTCATCTTAAAAGACGATAAAATATTGAACAACTACTTTTTGTGAAATCAAAAATTAACCTAACCAAGGGTTCCCTCGACAAATTTTTACTAAAAATAATCTCTCCCTAACTCTTGATGTTTTATAGGCAAAGTTGGTTCTTGGAACCATTGGTAAAGTAAAATTCCCTTAACTTCCTTGTAAAGTAGTTGTAAATAATTATAACCCTATCCCAGCTGGGCTATTTTTGTGATTTTGCCCTTAGAGTTGAGATAGTGGAGTGTTATACATGTCCTTAGTCCAACTTTTCAAAGACTGCTTAAAAAAAAGGAGATTAAATGAATGATTAAGAATGTTGGACATATCTAGCCTACTGAAACACTTTTTATTGTTTAACCTTAGTTTTCAAGACATTATGTATATCAGAAATATTAATAACTACATTCTTTAAGTGGCCGAACATGAAAATTTACTTTTGATTAGGGTTGTTAATCGTTTTTGTAAACAATCGTTAAACGATCGTTTTTTGTTTCGTTTTCAAAAACGATCGTTTCATTTTCAGAAAAAAACGATCGTTTTTAAAAACGACCCACTCGTTATGAACTTTTAGAAAACGAATAGCGATCGTTTTTGAAAACGATCGTTTTTATTAAAACGATGTGCGATCGTTTTTTATACGATTGTTTTTTAAAAAAACTATCGTTTTTGAAAAAACGATTGTTTTTGAAATTTTTTTTTATTGACAATTATGTTAACGATCGTAAACAAAGGGTCGTCGTTAACAAAGGGTCGTCGTTAACAATCGTTAACGAAACGACAAACTTTATCAAAACGGTTGTTTTTGGAACAAAAATACATGCAACTTTATTGAATGTCGTCTTACATGATGTCTAACAGTTGTGGGGGAGTTAAAACTCCTTGATATTTTCTTAAAAACTACTCAATGAGAAGTACAGATGCCCTTCAGGTCGGTTTCCTCTCTTCGTTAACGATCGTTAACGAAGGTTCGTCGTTAACGATCGTTAACGAAGGTTGTCGTTAACGATCGTTAACAAAGGGTCGTCGTTAACGATTGTTAACAAAGGTCCGTCGTTAACGATTGTTAACAAAATGACGAATTTTATAAAAACGATCGTTTTGAAAAACTATCGTTTTGAAAAACGAGCGTTTTGAAAAACGTGCGTTTTGAAAAACGATCGTTTTAAAAACGACCATTTTTAAAAAAACGAACTTTTAAAAAAAAACGATCGTTTCGTTTTCGATTTTTCGTCGTCGTTATCATAACGAAACGATCGTTTTTCTGAAAAATGAAAACGTTAACATCCCTACTTTTGAATGCTTGTAATAGGAAACAGTTGATACTTCTAGTTATGTAAGTAATATATCAGCTGTGTTAAGGTTACTTTGTACACCCTACACAGCGTACAGGAGGAATCTAAGCGGGTTCCAATCAACTGGTTGTCTTGTACTTGACAATCTATTTGGTTCCAAGATGTTTAATTTAACAGAGATATCTTTCTACTTGATCGATAAACAGTTAAACATTTCAAGGGTACTGATGTAAATCTTACACTACCCACTTTGGACGAAGGGTTATTTGAAATCATGCTTACAATCCCTTTGAAAAATTACTATGAACTCTTTAGGATAAAGAAACACCCACAAACTCAAATTTTTTAATCCTATATCTTTGCAACCAGTGTCCGAATTTAATGAATTTAAGCCGTGTCTCAAATCTCCCAAAAACCGGTTTCAATTGAGCACCGGCTGAATTCTTGAAAAATTGAATACAGTTGTTTCGCTACTTAGCGATTTCCCTAAAGACCTAATATATATACCGTGTGGTATTTCTCAGGACCGGATCGTAAGACTCCCTTCTCTCAACGCTCTTCATAATAAAAAGGATGATAGTAAGGTTCCGAACGTTTATTTCTCTGAGCCTTCAATCTAAACAAGTTTAATAAACCCACAGAAAAAGCTTTGAGTGATAAATCATACAACTACAACAAATAATTCACTCAGGCATTAAAAAACTGTGGCTAGGAACCAATAAACACGTATACAAATATCAATCATATTATAATCAA
>NW_019398697.1:0-14407 GCF_000591075.1 Eurytemora carolleeae
GAAATTTGATATTTTTTTCCAAAAACAGAGGGTCTGAGGAGGTCGGCCCGGCGTCTAAGACTAGGTTTCAGACTCTAAGATTCTACCCGGGTAGACAATGTTGGTTTCATTTAATATGATTAAAATCTGAACGAAATTCTCAATATCTGCAGTAATATTGACAGCAACCATAATCTGGATATCCCAGGATTAGAAGAATATTGTGATTATTGTTTCAAGAATAAAAAATGTAAAAGAATTCAAAACGATATTCAAATCAAATTATGAAATGTCATTCGGTAAAACAAATATAAACAATATATTTATGTATAATATTGTTGTCGCTAAGGAACAAGATTCTGACGATGAACAGTTAGACAAGGTATAACCCATGAATCAAAATCGATAATGCAGAAAACTCTTTAAATAGAAATGTTTTTGTTTAACTTTGAAATGGTTCACAATTGATAAACGTTTTAACTCCGTCATCGGAGAACAAGGAAGAAAGGCGGGCTGAAATTGTTTGGTTTGGATTCTTGTCTCCGAGAGGAGCATTTAAGTTGAAGACGATATTACATAAACTGTGGGGGGGGGGGGGTCTTAATGTTAATGGTTGACAAATATATTTAGAGATGAAAACTCTACAATTTTGGACTGCTTTTTATTAAACTGTAAATTTATTTTAATTGATTTTAATATCCAGGAAAAGTGTCTAAAATCAGATTTCCCGTTGTAGAAACCGAACAGCCAATCAGAAGCCGAGAAATTTTGAGCATTTTTGCTTGATCAATGAGATAACTTTGATTGGTCGGAATCCAGCAGGGATATCCAAAAGAGAGGATTAAGATTACGAAGAAAATTAAAAGTTTCCATGCAGTGGATACATATTTAAAAATCGGTATTAAAGGAATTCAACACAAGAGTTTTCAGCTCTGAGGAATAATAAATAAGAAAGAAGACGACAATCATGAACTATTGTTTTCAGGTTTTCATTGTACTTTACCAATTTATTGCTAATTAATAAGTTAATTGATATTTTTGATTGAACCAGTATACATAATATTTATACAAACCTGTGTAAGGTAAATAATAAAAATAATGTCAAATATGAGGGCAAATACACTAAATATATACAGGGTCATAAAAATCATAAAAATAATTTTAAATAGTCCTTGAACTTTGCGGCATTATTCTTCAATTTATATTATTCCAGAATTAAACTAAAAATATTGCGGATTTGTATTATTGAATTTAACAGATGTCAACGTCAATTTCAAGTAGGGTTTACAATCGGAATTCCTCCGGCGGAACTGCGCGGAATTGCGCGGAGTTTACAAGACTCGCAATTGCCCGCAAGTATAATCCACTTGCGTTGGAAACCCTATATTTAAGTGACTCTCCATTTATAAAATGGAAAGTTCGATTTAAATTCTTTTTGATAATAAGATATTCTCATTTATCAAGCGGAAAATTGATGTTGGACAGATGTATGGTACCGTTGTAAATTGAATTTTCCACTCTTTAATGTCACTTAAAATTACGTCATTCTTTTTTAAACAAATATAAAATGGTTAAAAAGTAGCCCCGCGCTAAGTTTCTATGTTTTTTAGGCAACCTGAATTCTCATTTACTCTGCTTACTGTATAATAATTAATACTAATAAATCATAATATATTCATAATATAGGAAATCCAATAACACCAGGAAAAATGATAATAATTTTCTTAAGCACATCGAAAAAAAATCTATATTTAATCTATATGTATATTGTATATATCTATGCATAAAAATCTATCAATATTCAAATCACGGTGATAGGTGACCGCGGCAATGTATTGTGGTTGAACTGAATATTTACTACTGTGGACAAATTTTTTAGGATTCATTTGAGACTTATAAAACGTTTCTATGACATATATTTACTGAGTTTGAGCGCAAAGTCCACGTTCAAAAGCATGAATTTGGGTGGGTACGTTTTCAGTATCGTTTTTTTTAAATTCATTAAATAACGAAGACAAAAATGTAACAAAAATTCAACATTAAACTAATTAGTTGTTTAGAAACAGGTTGAGTAAATAAGAATTAACGCTTGTCATTGAAAATAAGTGATCTTATTAAATTATTAGTTTCTATAATCTCTCATTATTAGCAAAGATTTTCTGCAGATTTTCTGAAATTTTTACTGAAAAGACGACATTTGAATAATTTGTAGAAATATGTGAACAAATTCATAGAAAATAATGATGAAAAAGAAACAATTGATTCTAACATTGATTTCTTGATTAATTTCTTTTGTTAAATATGTTCAGATTAACATGTAATTAGTTTTCTATATAATTTTTACTTTATTTTTTGTCGTCGTTATATTATAATTAAAAAACGATTCTGAAAACGTACCCACCCAAATTAATGATTTTGAACGTCGACTTTGTACTCAAACTCATTAGTTATACATCGTGGTAACGTTATATATGTCTCAAATGAATCCTAAATGTCTACAACACTGCATACTCAGTTCTTCCACTTTAAATTGCCGGTCACTCCCTTTAAGTTTTTATTGCTATAAGTGGATTTTTTAAATTACAATTTACAAGTAATTAAAGAGAAGTTTGAAAAATGGTGGTTTCTCCGTAAAAGTAATCTACAGATTTTTGCGGCCCACAAGATTTAACACAACGGAATATTCCTTATGGTTACTCATGAATAGATACTCAAAGGGTAACCCATGTTACTTGAAATTACGTTTACAGTCCTTTTGAATACCAATAAATCCCTTTAAATCCGTTTACATTACTTTATATCCCTTTCCTCTCTACTTCTTGGAAAGTGTCAATTGATCAACATTTTTCATTATTCTTCCACTGGGCTTAGGTATCATGCAACTTTGTGATTTAGGTTAAATAATCATATTATTCAGGCAAAAATCAACGTTTACATTACATTACTATTATTTAATTTTGATTACAAATGTCATTGCTTTGAAGTTTTTTTTGGTTTTATTGGTGCTTTAAAATAATCTATTATATTCAGCTCGTTGCAAAATTCGATTTTCTATAAGTTTGCTGTCATTGCATTAGGCAATTTTTTTCTATGACAAGACGATTTTACAAATCGCTTTGTTAAATCGTTATGATTTAGAAATTAAGTCTTTGCCACAAAAGAATATTTTTTCTTCCCTATATCTGTGCAACCTGAGCGTGTATACCTTTGATATTTCAAACTTATGTTATTTTGATCAAACAAAATTTACAGTTTGAAATATCTAAGGTCTACGACACCATGGGTTGCAAAAATATAGGGATTAGAGAATCAGAGTTTGTTGCAAAGACTCATAACTCCTTTTACCAACAAACGATTTTAAAATGGGTTAAACATATGAGATTCTTATAGACCTTATAAAATTAAAAAATAAACTCTAATGTTTAAAACAGGCCTCAAAACCTTGAATTTTTAAAACAGGCCTCAAAACCTTGAATGTTTAAAACAGGCCTCAAAACCTTGAATTTTTAAAACATGCCTCAAAACCTTGAATGTTTAAAACAGGCCTCAAAACCTTAAATGTTTAAAGTGGGCCTCAAAACCTTGAATGTTTGAAACGGGCCTCAAACCTTAAATGTTAAATAAATATGAATAATATTTAATTAGAAACTATTATTTTAGAAATTAAAAAATGTTAAGATATAGAACTATGAAAAAAATTGTGAATACATATATCATGAGATTAAAAAATGAGAAATTAAGTAAAAGAAAATTTATCAAATTATTTTTATTCCTGGTATTCGGATTTTTGAGAAATTGTCGGAAAAGCTTCAAGAATTAGTTTTTTTGGTGAAATCAAATAAACAAAATGTAATAAGGGATTTTCACAGAGATCATTCAACAATTTTATTGACAAGTTTTTTCCTTTCAAATGTCGTCTTCCTTTCAAATTATCAAAAAATAAATATTTATTTGAGATCATTTTATATGTGTTTGTCCGATTAAAATACATAAATGAATATCGGACAGTGTCAATACATTGTTTTTTATGGTTTTATTGCTCCGACGCAGAATTTCTACTGGGGTAATTAGTCACTTCAGCCTTCCTAGCTACAGGGTGTACCACAAAACATGACAGTTGGTAAATAGTTGTGAATGTTGTATTGGTAAAGGCTTTTTGCAGCTTATTTCGTTAAAAAATATTTTGCTCTAATGTATTTTACTTTTAAATAAATTTCACTATAATATGACTCCTTTATAATATTTTTCTTATTGTCTTTGGTGTCAACTTAACAACTTAACAAATTATGGAAGAAAACATTTAAAACTATTCACCAACTGTCATGTTTATTGGGACGTATGTACATCCTTGAAATCATCTCTGGATTGTTTGGGAGATTACCCCTCTAGCATTTCAGAACAATCTTCATTTAGTAGATTGTATTGGAAGGCTGTTTAAAAAAACGCGTTTGTTGTGCTCTGTATTATAATTACCTAGAATGGTAATCCTATAGTCAGTGAGCTTTAATTAGCAGTATAAATTAACGTTCTTCAGTCTTATAAATATTTATAGACTTTTTTAAAAGAATCATTTTCCTTGAGATTCTTTTCCTGAAATTAAAGATTTTAAAAATGCAATTACTGAATATTGACAATTAAAATTTTTCAATTTTAAAAAAAATTCAATTTAGAAACCAATCAAATTTTTTATGAAAAAATTCAGTTGGAAGTTTTTTTGTTTAAAAAGTTTGTTCTTTGAACGTGTTTTTGAAATCACAGATATTACAAAATAAAATTACTGAAAATAGAATTACAAAAAATTATAAAATATTGAATTTAATTACTCCCTTTAAAAATTCTTTAAATAATAAGTTTTGACAAAGAAATCTGTTAGAGGAATTTTTGGACGAAAAAATTCTGATATATGTTGGATATTGTTTTAAAATGTGTTCTTTGAAAATTTTGGAAAGTGTCATATACATTGTTTTTTTATGTCTAAAATTGTGTTGTAATGGAGCAAAACAAAAACTGTCGCAAAGAGGTGTCTGGATGTAGAACACAGGTCTGTAGTATATATTGGGATAAATATATAATACAGGGTGTCCCACGAAACATGACAGTAGCAAGAAGACTTTAAAGTCGTCCTTGATCTTGGAATTTATTTGTGACATTCAGTCTTCAACCTACTTTAACATGTATTATTAATGAAACAATAACCTCAAATTTTTCCTGGTCTTGGCATTCCAAAATGTGGTCTGTTCTTTGTTTGCTGTCGATATTACTGGAAATATTAAGAATCTTGTGAAACAAAACCAAAATTGTCGAAATCTGAACGAAATTCTTCATATCTGGAGTAATATTGAAGCAGACAACATTTTGGGATGTTTTGTATTTACTATCTCTAGAGTTTTACTTCTAAAATCATGTTTTCAAATAAAAATGCAGCAAATCAAAGACGACAGCCTGTGGCTCACTCCTGTACGTTGACCCACATGTGGGCCGAGAGGGAGTAGGGAGGAGGGAGGGGGAGGGGAGGGGAGGTGGAGGAGAGAGCAACATACATGGGGGGAGGGGTGAGCTGAGGATACCCGGAGAAATTCATTTATTCTCTGATCTCACTACTCTCAAATATCTGTAGAGAAGAGAGTTTCGGAGCTCCTGAATCCTGATCAGATTACAAGCTCGCAGCTGATACTGGATACACAGGCTTTACATGGATAGATGGATACACGAATACATGGATACATGGATTTATGGATACAGTTGGATACCTTCTTTAGATTGATAACCGGTTGTAACGAAACAGCTGTGATTGACCGCTGGTCCAAGCGGAAAACCTGGACATGACAACCGGTTAAAGTGGAACAGCTGGACACAACAGCCGGTTGTTGTGAACCAGCTTTGATTGACAGCTGGTTAAACTGGAACAGCTGTATATAATAACCTGTTGAAGTGGAACAGCTGTATATGACAATTGGTTATTGTGAACCAGCTGTGATTAATATAATAACCGGTCCAAGTGGAACAGCTGTGATTGACAGTTTGTTAAAGTGAAACAGCTGTATATGACAAGCGGTTGAAGTGGAACAGCTGTATGTGACAAGCGGTTAAAGTGGAACAGCTGTAATTGACTGCTGGTCCAAGTGGAACAGGTGTGATTGACAACCGGTTCAAGTAGAACTGCTGTGATTGACAGTCTGTTAAAGTGGAACAGCTGTCATCCTCAGCCGTTTAAAGTGTGGCAGCTGTAATTGACAACTAGCTATAAAGTAACATCTTTGATCAACAGCTGCAGGTTAAAGTTTGACAGCTAGATAAAGTATGACAGCTGTTAAAGACATTCGGGATAGGATAAGAAGCTGTTTGTGACACCTGACATCTTTGATCCAATACAAACTTCAGCTTACGAGCGTACATTAGGAATGTAAACAGTAATTCATGATTTTATAACGAAAAGTTAGCTATCCTCCTCCCCCCCACGCCCAACCCAACCTTTTCTCCTGATTCCAACCTTCTCTTCATTACAACCTTCTCTTCATCTCAACCTTCGCTTCATATTAATCTTTCTCCTCATCCATCCTTTCTGTTCTCGTCAAAACCATCTATTCATCCCATCCTTCTCTTCATGCGGCTCAGTAACATTTTGTATACTTAGACCAAATGTTACTTAGACCAAATGTTACTTAGACCAAATGTTACTAGACAAAAAAGAACTAGACGAAAATGAACTAGACAAAAGTGAACTTAGACGAAAGTGTACTAGACGAAATGTTACTGAGCCCTTCATGCCTATCTTCTCCTGATCCAAACCTTTTCCTCATCCTAACCTTCTCTTCATCTCAACCTTCTCTTCATCCCATCCATCTCCTTATTCCAACCTTCGCTTCATCTTTATCTATCTCCTCTTACATCCTGTCTGTTCGTCCAAACCTTCTATTCATCTCATCCTTCTCCTCATACCAACCCTCTCCTGATCCAATTCTTCTCCTCATCCCAACCTTCTCCTGATCCAATCCTTCTCCTCATGCCAACCTTCTCCTGAACCAATCCATCTCCTCATCCCAACCTTCTCATGATCCAATCCTTCTCCTCATGCCAACCTTCTCCTAATCCAATCCTTCTCCTCATGCCAACCTTCTCCTGATCCAATCCATCTCCTCATCCCAACCTTCTCCTGATCCAATCCTTCTCCTCATGCCAACCTTCTCCTGATCCAATCCTTCTCCTCATCCCAGCCTTCTCTTCATCCCAACCTTCTCTCCATCTCTAACTTCTCTTCATCCCCACCTTCTCTTCATCCCAAACTTCTCCTAATCCCAACCTTCTCCTCATCCCAACCTTCTCTTCATCCCAACCTCCTCCTCATCCCAACCTTCTCTTCATCCCAACCTTCTCCTCATCCCAACCTTCTCTTCATCCCAACCTTCTCTTCATCCCAACCTTCTCTTCCTCCCAACCTTATCTTCATCACAACCTTCTATTCATCCCAACCTTCTCTTCATCCCAACCTTCTCTTCATCCCAACCTTCTCTTCAACCCAACCTTCTCTTCATCCCAACCTTTTCTTCATCCCCACATTCTCTTCATTCCAACCTTCTCTTCATTCTAACCTTCTCTTCAACTCAACCTTCTCTTCAACCCAACCTTCTCTTCAACCCAACCGTCTCTTCAACCCAACCTTCTCTTCATCCAAACCTTCTCTTCATCCAAACCTTTTCTTCATCCCAACCTTCTCTTCATCCAAACCTTCTCTTCATCCCAACCTTCTCTTCCTCCCAACATTCTCCTCATCCCCACATTCTCTTCATCCCAACCATCTCTTCATCCCTAATCCCAACCTTCTCTTCATCCCAACCTTCTCTTCATACCAGCCTTCTCTTCAACCCAACCTTCTCTTCATATAAACCTTCTCTTCATCCAAACCTTTTCTTCATCCCAACCTTCTTTTCATCCCAACCTTCTCTTCATCCCAACCTTCTCTTCCTCCCAACCATATCTTCATCACAACCTTCTCCTCATCCCAACCTTCTCTTCATCCCAACCATCTCTTCATCCCAACCTTCTCTTCAACCCAACCTTCTCTTCATACCAACCTTCTCTTCATCCCCACATTCTCTTCATCCCAACCTTCTCTTCATTCCAACCTTCTCTTTAACCCAACCTTCTCTTCAACCCAAACTTCTCTTCCTCCCAACATTCTCTTCATCCCCACATTCTCTTCATCCCAACCTTCTCTTCATCCCTAATTCCAACCTTCTCTTCATCCCAACCTTCTCTTCATCCCAGCCTTCTCTTCAACCCAACCTTCTCTTCATCCAAACCTTTTCTTCATCCCAACCTTCTTTTCATCCCTACCTTTTCTTCAACCCAACCTTCTCTTCATCCGAAACTTCTCTTCATCCCAACCTTCTCCTAATCCCAACCTTCTCCGGTCTAGAGAAGGTCTCCAATTATTCCATATTTATATTATATTTTCGAGAAAAACATTCCATTAACGAGGGAAAATTGTTTTCTTGATATTGCATGTAAAGAATAAGATTTTCATGTTAAGTACGTATATTCATTATATTTATATATGTATTTATATATTTATATATTATTCATTTTTTTGGTATTTTTCATTTATTCATTCCATGAATAATACATGTGTAGTTATTTATTAATCATTTCTTGAGCATTCGTCTTAGATCTCTTTTCTTTTACCTATTTCTTATTCTTGTTTTTGTTCTGGTTCCTTTTCGTGGTTATATTCTTGGTTATATTCTTGTTCCTATTCTAGTTCCTATTCTAGTTCCTATTCTAGTTCCTATTCTAGTTCCTATTCTAGTTCCTATTCTAGTTCCTATTCTTGTTTATATTCTAGTTCTTATTATAATTCTTGTGCCTATTTTTTCTTCAATTTCTGATTTTTTCCTATTATTGCAATCCTTTGTTGTTTCCTATTCCGGTTTCCTATCCTCTTCCTACTAGGAAAGTCATAAAAAAGCACTAGGGGAAGATTTTGTGGATTAAAAAGCTTTTTGATCCTCTCTCTCTAAATATTACAATAAAAATTAAATATAATGTTTTACGCATATTTGGTAGAAAACAAAAAAGTTATGAATTAACCAAAAGGAAAGCTTTTAAATGACGGAAGTAATTCTGCGTCGTAATTTTTAAGTAAATATAAATGAGGTTCTTTTGAAAATAGAAAAAGTGAAGTTCTAATTTAAAGTGGTATATTTCCCAACATGTCTATTGGGTTATTTCCAAACTTTCCAACATCCCAAGTGAAACATCTAAGTCTTTTCCAATTTCCCAAAGGTATAATTTTCAACTTTTCAAATGGATTTTTCTCAATTTCCCAAGCGATCCAGCTTTTCAAATTGGTATTTTTCCAAGGTGATATCTCCCAATTTTTTAGTTGGACTAAGGTTATTTAACTTCTGGAAAAATAAAAAAAATTTCAATTTATTATTTCTTACCTTTTTAAACAGAAAATAATCTATCCCTATCTCGCATTTGTTTAATTTTTTTCAACTTCCGAATTCTCAAGCGAATGATGTAAACCAAGGTTATAATGCAAGGAAAGTTTATTGATGTTGCGTATACTCTGCGTACATATTGAAACCAGTTCTCTCTAGGGGGGAATTTGTAAACAATAATAGATACATCAGTGTTTGTTTAGTATCCGAGGAGGATAAAAGCATTAAATTTTGATAACTTTAATAATTCACATAATAGTTTCCTATGACCAGAATATTTCATTGATTTTTTATGTGAAAGATGGATCCCAAAAGGCTTCGACATCCGTCTTGTGTTTACATTACCGCCCAGAGACAGTACACTGCAGTACAAAAGATGCGTTCACCTATGAAACAACTTTCCTTGCATTATAACCTTGATGTAAACCTTCCCAAACAGACATTGTCAAATTTTCACATTTCTCTGAAGTCTGAATAACATGGCATACTGCAGTTGATTGTTTTTTATTTATTTTATTTATTTATTTTATATTTTATATCGCTGTTAACCCGTCCATTGTTCATTTTAGAAGCTTTACATTATAATATAGATTAAAGACTCAGTCGTACATGAGAAAACTTGCCGTACATTGATCCCTGTGTACAGCAGACTGTACTCTGAAAATCAAATGCAGTTCAGCAGTACAGCAGTTAACAATTACACAAGGTTTACTATACAATTATTCGTAGAATTTTTATCATATTTTGTCAAAAATATTCTTACTTAAAAATTGTTTAAAATTTATGATTTTTTGAAAAGGCAAGAAAAGAAAACCAACGTTTCTGCAAAAAAAAAATTACGCAAATTTGGATTAAATTTGTTTCAGACCTTACAAGGTAATACCGTAGTTTTAGAAAATTTAACATTTAAACATTTCAACAATTCTGTAGAATATTCGATAATTAATTTGATCTTTGTACTTTCTTCAAATAAATTCTGAACGCGAAAATGTAATATTATTATCAAATTCAAAATTGATCAAACCCTCAGCATGAATAATTTTAGCATCTGATTCAGACATGCTTGAGGGAATGAGATAGGACAAAGTGAGTAACATTTTCATGAGAGCTAAAAAGAAAATATTTAAAGTTAAAAAGTGGACAAAAGTGAACTTTTATAAAGAAAACTGTCTCTGACTGTTCTGAAGTATTGACTAGGTATGTAATTTTAAACATAATTTTAACAAAGGAATTGCATTTTATTTTGCATTAGTTTAAACAACTATCATCTTTTGCAAAAAAATTTATATGTCAATATGAAGGGGGGGGGGGCAACTAAACTTTTTTCAAAGAATCCAGCAACAAAAACGTACTTTAAATGTTTAAAGGGACTGTAAGACTATATTCTAAGAAGTTCACATGATATTACGTCTGATCAGTCCCTTTAAGTTTTCTTAAAGGGACTGCATGCGCAATTTCATGTGATCCTTCATGTAAAGATGACAAAGGCCCGATTTACAACGGTACCCTTTAAACCTTAATCTGATTAAAAATGTGGAAGATACCGTCGTTTTTCTAACTCGAAAAGTTTATATTTTTGTAAGTTTCTCAATTGCTCTTTAATGCGCAAGTCACTTTCGCAGTAATCTGCAAATGAAAAAAAAACAGTTTTAAGAAATAACAACATTGATATATCTAACTTATACTTGATCAAACAGCGCTTTTAAGGGTAACAAAAGGTGTTTATTTCTATGAGTTTCCCCATTGCTTTTTAAGCAAAACATGAGCAAGTCACTTTCGAAGAGAAACCACAAATATAAATAAACGGTTTAAATGAACAAAAACATGTATATTTTATTCCTACTTGATCAGACAGAGCTTTCAAGGGTACCGTTGTAAATTAGTGCATTGCCATCTTCGCCTGGAGGGTCACTTAAAGTTCAGCATACAGTCCCTTTATATCATCTAAATACAACCAATTATTAAGAGATTGTTCCTTTATTGGAAAATACATGATTTTTGGAAACTAGGCCTTTGTTACCCTTCAACAATTTAAAAGAGAACAGAGCTGGATTGTGGATATCGAGATCAATGCTTGATCTCCTCTTTTTTATTCTTAAGATTATTTATTTTATTCTTAAGATACTTAAGATCTTCTTAAAGTCAACCAATTAGAGTCTGCGGAAGCCGTGAAATATATTTATTAAAAAAATTATTAAAAGCAGATTTTTCATTAATTTTTAAAGAATTCTTTAAAGAAGCATCAAAAGGAAACAAAAATAGATCCGGGAACGAACTTAAATAGGAGAAGTCGCTGAACTCCGGTTCAAATCTTGAATCAACGTTTCAAATCTTCTGTATTATTTGAGCCGGCAGTAGTGGTAGTCCAGTGTGTCCTAGCTCAAATTCATTAAAGTTGGTCCCGAATTTCGTTCTCCGGGACCAACTTTAACGACTTCATAAGCCCATTTTTCGTAAATTATTTAATCTTTTTATCATTATTGATTTTTAACATTGTTTGTAACAACGTGGCTTAAATTGTGAAACTCATCGCATGGTCCTTGAAAATATACGAAAATTTAATTTTGCAAATATTCTTGAAAATTGATATTTAAACGAAAATTACGATTTTTTAAATTGTTCCTAAATCCATGTTAACGTTTAAGGTTGATTTAAATTTCTAACAGCCAATTAAAGTATACACTGATATCCCTGTATCCCTAAGTAACCCTAATATCCCTGTATCCCTAGGTATACCCTAATATCTCTGTATCCCTAGGTATACCCTAATATCCCTGTATCCCTAGGTATACTCTGATATCCCTGTATCCCTAAGTATACCCTAATATCCCTGTATCCCTAGGTATACCCTAATATCCCTGTATCCCTAGGTATACACTGATATCACTGTATCCCTAAATATACCCTAATATCCCTGTATCACTAGGTATACCCTAATATCCCTGTATCGGCCCTAGGTAGTAGGTATACCCTAATATCCCTGTATCCCTAGGTAGTAGGTATACCCTAATATCCCTGTATCCCTAGGTATACCCTAATATCCCTGTATCCCTAAGTATACCCTAATATCCCTGTATCCCTAGGTATACCCTAATATCCCTGTATCCCTAGGTATACCCCAATATCCCTGTATCCTTAGGTATACCTTATTAACCCTGTATTCCTAGGTAAACCTTGATATGCTTGGAATGGTTCAAATGATAAGCTCTGCTGCCTCCCAAGCTGCTGCTAATGGGCCATGCTGCTTCTGCTGGTGCTGTTGCTGCTCCTGTTCATGGTAAGCTGCTCTATTTTTGTGAATCATTACAGCTTCAGTAAAAATAGTTTGGAACAATATCATTAAAATGACTACAAACTAAAAATGTGTAATTAAGAAAATTAATAACCGAATAATCATATTTTCATAAAAAAAAATAAAAAAAGATCAATGAACAAAACAATCTCTCATATTCTGATGAATGAACCATACAATCTCTTACATTCCAATGAATGAACTATACAATCTCTTATATTCTGATGAATGCACCATAAAATCTCTTACATCATTATGAATGAACTAAACAATCTCGTATATTCCGATGAATAAACCATACAATCTCTTATATTCTGATGAATGAACTAAACAATCTCTTATATTCTAATTAATAAACCATACAATCTCTTATATTCTGATGAATAAACTTTACAATCTCTCATATTCTTAATGAATGAACTATACAATCTCTCATATTCTGATGAATGACTATACAATCTCTCATATTCTGATGAATAAACTACAGAATCTCTTATATTATGATGAATGAATTAAACAATCTCTTCTATTTTAATGAATGAACTGTACAATCTCTTATATTCTTATGAATGAACTATACAATCTCTTACATTCTTATGAATGAACTGTACAATCTCTTACATTATGGTGAGTGAACTATACAATCTCGTATATTCTGATGAATGAACTGTTCAATCTCTGTTATTCTGATAAATGAACGTACAATCTCTTCTATTCTAAAAAATGAACTATACAATCTCTTCTATTCTAATGAATGAACTATACAATCTCGTATATTCTGATGAATGAACTGTCATCAATATCATTAAAATGATTACAAACTGAAAATGTGCAATTAAAAAAATTAATTATTTGAAATATTTGACGAGAGTATGAAAAGACGGACAGGGTTATTGAGGTGGAGCAGGCTGCAGGGCAGGGAAGGGCAGGGTGGACAGGGCCAGTGTCAAGAACCAAGAAGGGAATTGGCGGACAGGGTCACTGAGGCGGAGCAGGACAAGGCGGAGAGAGTGTTCTACGCTGGATTTTAAATAAGACCGAGCCAGTCGGGAGAGGTCATTGAAGCTTTTGGAAGGACGGGCCGGCCGGAGGATTTTAGGCTTAGAAGTCAGAGCTGGAGGACAGGTCGGTACGGGAGAAGCCTTGGTATTGGAGAGGCCGGCCGGTACACAGTTTAACTTACTGCCGAAGTCCAAGCTACAGACTTTAATCCGTGCCAGTCCATTCTATACCCAGGGTGGCCTCTATGGAGGCCGGATCGGTACAATCCTTGGCCAGGTGTACTGAGGTCGGCCTGGAGAGGTTGACTAGAGGAAATAGAGGACAGCAGGAGGACGGAGAGCAAGCTCCTTGCTATGAGAGGATGTAGCCTCAGTAAACCGTGACAGCTGAGCCGCGGTGTATTCGAGGTCGAGGCTTACTCCCAACATTCATCTTTTACAGAATTACATGAAAATACTTTCAATGATAAAACAGAAAATTATATCTTTAAATTTTCAAGCTTTTTTCGCTAAAATTTGATAAAATTTCATCCGTTTTTTAAAAATTTATTTTTGATGAATATATGAATGATTTACAATATACACACTAACATATATTGATCAAATAAGAATAAGTATTAAATCCTCTATGTCTCTACTAATATGATGGATAGAGAGAGAATGGAATTTACTTTATATATCAACAGAGGGAG